>NW_011345642.1:50954-53893 GCF_000735185.1 Notothenia coriiceps | reverse complement strand
TAGTGCTACAGATGCACTGCGAATAAAATTAGACTCTGTTGCTCCTTGAAAAGGAAGAAAATAAAACAACATAGATTAGCTCCATGGCATAATGCCGAAACCCGCAAAATAAAGCAAAAGTCGAGACAACTTGAAAGGATATGGCGTTCCACTAAACTTGAAGAATCTCGTTTAATTTGGCATATTACTCTCAATGAATATAAGAAAGCACTGCGTAAAGCGAGAGCAGCCTACTACTCTTCATTAATAGATGAGAATAAGAATAATGCAAGATTTCTTTTCAGCATTGTAGCCAGGCTGACAGAGAGCCACAGCTCGATTGAGCCTTCTATTCCCATAGCACTCAGTAGTAATGATTTTATGTGCTTTTTTAACGATAAAATTGTTACTCTTGGAAACAAAATGAATGACCCCTTGCCTTTGACCAGTATATTTTTATCAACAGCTCCCGGAAACGTAAGTTCTAATATCACACTAGATAGTAAACTAAAATGCTTTTCAGCCATAAACCTTGAACAATTAAATTCAATGATTCTCTCTTCGAAACCATCAACTTGTATATTAGACCCAATTCCAACTAAGCTGTTGAAGGAAGTTTTTCCATTAATTAGCACTTCTTTATTAAATATTATGAATATGTCTTTATTATCAGGCTATGTTCCACAATCATTCAAAGTAGCAGTGATAAAACCGCTTCTTAAAAAGCACAACCTCGATCCAGAGGTTTTAGCCAACTATAGACCTATTTCTAATCTTCCGTTCCTCTCAAAGATTCTTGAGAAAGCAGTCGCAAAACAGCTGTGTGATTACTTAAAAAACTATGATTTATTTGAAGATTTTCAGTCTGGCTTTAGAACACCACATAGCACAGAGACAGCTCTGGTTAAAGTCACAAATGACATTCTAATAGCCTCAGACAAGGGACTTGTCTCTATTCTTGTCTTGCTCGATCTTAGTGCTGCATTTGATACTATCGACCATGATATCCTATTGCAAAGACTAGAGCACTTAGTTGGCATACAGGGAACTGCTTTAGGCTGGTTTAGGTCCTATCTATCTGAACGCTCTCAGTTTGTACGTGTCAACGATGAATCTTCCATGCAAACCAAAGTTAGCCATGGAGTGCCACAGGGCTCAGTGCTTGGACCTATTTTGTTCACACTATATATGCTTCCATTAGGCAATATTATAAGGAATCATTCTGTAAACTTTCATTGGTATGCGGATGATACTCAATTATATTTATCAATCAAGCCTGATGAAATTAATCATCTAAATAAAATTCAAGACTGCCTCAAGGACTTAAAAACGTGGATGACCTTANCTAGCCATTTTTCTTGAAAATAAAAGATTAGGTCATCGTCATCAGCGTCATGTTTTTCATGTTGTACAAAACAACCAAAAAATAAATAACTTTTACAACAACAAGAAATAACAAGTATGAGTTCACAGGTCCTGCTCATAACCATTAATGGAAACATTAATTGTACTTGGCCCGAAGAATCTACGAAACAAATTATCTAAAGATATACTAACTATGGATGGCATTAATTTGGCTTCCAGTGAGACTGTAAGGAATCTTGGTGTTATATTTGATCAGGATTTATCCTTTAACACCCACATAAAATCAATTTCAAGGACCGCCTACTTCCATCTACGTAACATTGCAAAAATCAGGCATATCTTGCCTCAAAACGATGCAGAGAAACTAGTCCATGCATTTGTTACTTCAAGGCTGGATTATTGTAACTCCTTATTATCAGGGTGTACCAAGAAGTCAGTCAAGTCGCTTCAGTTGATTCAAAATGCTGCAGCTCGTGTACTAACCAGAGTTAGGAAAAGGGACCACATTACTCCTGTTCTGGCTGCCTTACACTGGCTCCCTATAGAACACAGGATAGAATTTAAAATTCTTCTTCTCGCCTACAAAGCCCTTAATGGGCAGGCGCCATCTTACCTTAAAGAACTCATTATACCCTACTGTCCTACTAGGGCATTGCGTTCCAAGAATGCAGGGTTGTTGGTTGTTCCTAGAGTCTCTAAAAGTACAATGGGAGCCAGAGCCTTTTCTTATCAAGCTCCACTTTTGTGGAATCAGCTTCCAGTTTGTGTTCGGACGGCAGACACCCTATCCGTTTTTAAGAGTCTTAGACCCTTGCCTTTGATTTTTTAAGTATAGTGATAAAATAAATAACTAATAAGGAGGTGCATAGTACGTGTTTGCCTCTACCCTACATTTGGAGTTCTTTACTCTGCACTGAAATTCCGAAAGAACTAGATCTGTAATTTAAAACTTACCAAACCTTTCCCTCTCTGACCTCTGGAGTTTTAGAGGGTAACAGGTTGCAGAGAATAAGCGCCGTAGCCCGGCGGGCAGTGTGGGAACGTAGTCATGATCCACTCCTACGCTCTGCCATTCATGGGTTCCATGGAGAACCTCTCTCCCGTGTGTGCCTCTCGTGTTCATACTCTTACTTGCTACCCTGATTCCCTCGAACCGTACCTAGGGATGTGCAGTTGTAGACACTTAGTTTAGCTTGCTATAGCTTGACTGTTGGGGGGGGCACCTTACTCCGTCTTTCTGTCTGTACCTGGTATCTCATGTTCCGATCACCCAGCTTCCCCAAATCTCTTGGTTATGCCATATATACGGCGCGGGATCCGAGTCGGGGCTATCCCGATGCTGTGGTCGTGTGTCTGGATCCTCTATCCTGAGTACGAGCTGAGTCCTGGACTTCGAGTCGTGGGCGGAACCTGTCTCTCGGCCTGCCGACTACCATACTACTTCCCTGATGGCTCCCACAAGACTGTTGACTCTCGTAGGATTCATTCTCTTATACAGACACATGTTTTACATTGCCAAACAATTTGTCAATCCTATGTTGCACAATGTATATCTCTTCAATTTCCACCGGCAGTCTATTGCACGTGCTGTCGCG
>NW_011345642.1:48339-50915 GCF_000735185.1 Notothenia coriiceps | reverse complement strand
AGAAGAGGGGACACATGTTGATGTAGAAGAGACATGAAGAAGAGGGGACACATGTTGATGTAGAAGAGACATGAAGAAGAGGGGACACATGTTGATGTAGAAGAGACATGAAGAAGTGGGTTTTGCAGAATAGGTGAGCACAGGTTGGATGGTTTGTAATTCAATACTTCTAGGTTTTGTGGAAAGGTGGGCGCGCCAAAAATGATGTCTTTGTGTATTTTGGTTATCATGAAGGCTCTGCTGTGTTTGTGAAACTCGTGAAAAGTTAACTTTCACAGACACGTGGTTGTCACTGGACAAAGCTAGAAACAAGTCATGACCTTATAGGAGGATATGAGGCATTGCAGTTCATAAAAGGAGTGAAATAGCCTAAATTAGTACTGAAATGTGGGGAAAACAGTCTTAAAAATACCCCCAAATACATGTAACAAAAATATATAAAATGGTCAAAAAACACACATAGGATGATCTTATAGAATGAGTTGCAGTGCTGCAGATTGAACAGTTCATGAGTTGAGTAAAATGCAACAGCAGTACCATTCCTCCACAAACACCATAACAATGACATTTCACTGCACAACCAATACTTGTACTTTAAATTCAATTAAAAGCCTTTACTGTGTGATTTCAGTACTATTGGTTCACCGAATGCTTCGATACTTATTTCACAACTGCTGCCTGATAAGAGATGATATCAAAGGAGGTGTTTATCTTGTTCTGCAGTGCAAACCCAGCACAGTCAAAAGTTACACAACCTAGCATGTTGTGCTAACTAGCCCGCTAACGTGTATATGTATAGATAGATAGATAGACAGAAAGCCAACAGAAGCTCTTTGGGTTTAAAATCATACTTAAGACAGAGCTATGTTGAACCATTTCTACAGTAAGTAATCAACGTTACATAACAACAATTTAAAATGTAAAACAATAATATGATTAACCGTTAAGATCACCTGGTAACCACGGACGCTGGAGTTAGCTTAGCTTAGCATATGCGGTTCTCTTTACACAATGTGGGTCTTTATTGGAGTCAAGACATATAATAATAATATATTTTATTAATCAAGCGTTTTATCAAGTGATCAAAGACGCTGTTAATGTTAACTATGGTGGTTTTAGTGTAAATACGCTAAAGAAAATGGGTCAGATTCTTGTTAGCACGACTAGCTAACATTTGTAGTTCATTAATTACATTCCTAACACACTAAATGTAAATAACACTATTTTTAAATGTTGTAAGCTATAATTTGGCCCTTCATTGTGTCTAATTAGCCAGATAGCCTACATATATTGTTATATTTCAGGGTCAGCTTGTATTACTGTTAGTTCTGTTTCTGCTGAGATGTATTTTCCATTTTGATATGTTTGTCAGCTTTTTATATTTAAATGTATGTGCAATGCCTTGTTTAAACACGCTGATGTCACGAAAACCTAACCCAATTCAGGATCAATAACGTGTATCTTATCTTATTTAGCTCGCTAGCTACTGCAAATTGGTAATAGCAGCATTAGCATTGTTAGCATCGTTAGCACGGTGAGAACCATACCTGTGGAAAGTGAGGGTTTAACAGCCACAGATCCCCCACTTGATAACGGCACACAGTAACATCATGGCTCCACTGCTAACACACAACTTAAAAAGGCCCGTTTTTCTGTGAGTTTTTACCAGGATTTACTTCCAGGAGCGTTATAGAGAAACCGCGGGTCAGGGATCGAATCTCCCGGCGCTCAGATCACTCTGCTCCGCCCCATCCTGCCACCGCGTCATCACCGCGTCGTCACCAGAGATCCTATGAGGAGAAGATGGACACCACGAAGAGGCAGAATATTGTTTTTTTTAAAGAAATGTAATTATTTAATTAATGGAAACACATTTTTGCTCAATAATTAAGTTAAGGGGGTTTCTTTTAATATGAAACACAAACAACAACCTGAAAAACAATGACACGTGCATTACGTCACGGTTCAATTACCTACCACATAATTCAGCCAGCTCTTTCACTGCGTCATCACCGCGTCATCAACAGAGATCCTATGAGGAGAAGATGGACACCACGAAGAGGCAGATTTTTTTTTATAATAATAATAATTTTAACAAAGAGATGCAAAACAGGTAGGCCTACAACAAATATAAATAAATACATTCTCAAACTGTCTCTGTCATGTTCAACAGAGGCACGAAGAAGCTTAAAACGTTTCTGGTCCTACCCCCTCTAGCGTACATTTTTCTTGAAAATAAAAGATTAGGTCATCGTCATCAGCGTCATGTTTTTACAAAACAACCAAAAAATAAATAACTTTTACAACAACAAGAAATAACAAGTATGAGTTCACAGGTCCTGCTCATAACCATTAATGGAAACATTAATTGTACTTGGCCCGAAGAATCTACGAAACAAATTATCTTAAAGATATACTAACTATAGATGGCATTCATTTGGCCTCCAGTGAGACTGTAAGGAATCTTGGTGTTATATTTGATCAGGATTTATCCTTTAACACCCACATAAAATCAATTTCAAGGACCGCCTACTTCCATCTACGTAACATTGCAAAAATCAGGCATATCTTGCCTC
>NW_011345642.1:16400-48294 GCF_000735185.1 Notothenia coriiceps | reverse complement strand
CAGACTGAGCTTGAATGTTAATTGAATCATCTCTGGAGTGTACACCTTTGAAGAACACATTCCTTAAATAAAAATGGTCTTGACGCTTCCTGTTATGAGCAAACCATGTGTTCTTAGGTGTGAGAGGAAACAGGTGCCTGCTAAATAAAGGACCAATAATGCTGAACATTTCTTACAGTGAATACAAAGGGAACGAGGTATTTTGTTTGTGCAGAAGATGGGTTACATGTCAACTGAACCCCAACATGTGTTGGCTAGGCATGTTTCTTCTTAAGAAATAACATAAACTGAATAACAAATTAATGGCATCAACAGTATTTAATCAGTTGCGTGACTTATCTCCAGTTAAAATGACCTTTAACTCTTCACAAATATGTAATATGCTCTATAACCCCCCCTACAGCACTTTAACCACAATACTTACTCCCTTGCAGATGGACACAGCTTCTTTAGACATGGACTTGGGGTAGGACCACTTTGCTCCATGATGGACTGGAAGAGCTCGTCTTCGTCCTCTCCGTCAAACCGGCGCTGAAGAGAAAGATGGGAAATGTGCGCAACAGCTGGAGGCTTGTTCTGTGAAACCTGACAGGAACCGAGCTGAAATCACTGTTGAAGCTGAGCGCTGTAACCTTGCGGTGGTATAAACGTACAGTTATTTTCTTGTAATGTCTTTGATACATTTTAGGTACAATTAATGCATAAATAACATAAAACTATGATCTAGCTCTCTGTATGTATTGCATTTGGGCAGCTGTAAGGTTCTATTGCAGCATTCAGTCTGTGTTTTCTAAATTTGGGATTTTCTATTTTGTGTGTTTAAAACAAAAATGTACATCATGTTATGAGGGATTTTCAGTCTGTGGCGTATAAGTATGGTTTTATTCTCTGGTGCTTTTACATTAGTTTCTTTTTGTCCTAAATCGGTTTTGTCTAAATGTATTTGTGCGGAGCGGATCACAGAGTGACTGACTCCACGGCCAACACACACCGACACCCACCACACCCCACACACACAACACCCACACACACACAACACACACACACACACCACACACACACACACACACACACACCACACACCACACACACCCTTTTCACACTGCTCTCTTCCGTTCGTACCTTAAATTATCAAACACACTCCTTTTCCCCTTCCTTTCTGTAGCGCGACCATAAGTGCACGCTTGTGAGTCCACAATTATTTAAACACACATTTAAACTATGTTACACGATAGGCCTACTTACGTGGGGAGCGGCGGGCGGAGTTTCGCCGCCGTCTCCCCAGCAAAGGGAATGTGGAAAAGACGGAGGCGCATCACTTCCGTGATTTAAATAGAATGTCATGAACCAAGCAATTTATTATTTATTTTGCATTTATTAATTAAGGGGAATGATTGTGTTAAGAGGTAGTTAACCTGTGTATGTTTGGGTAGGATGGTTTCCTCATGTTCGAGGGATTACATTTATGTTGACAATGTGGTTTTGGAGTTAATTGTGTAACCTGTTGACGGTAAGCCTGTGGGGAGGGGCTATGGGTTCAAAAGGGACGGTGTTGGCCCTGGAAGATTCATTCAGGAGATTGTTGCAGTGAAGGCAACAGCCAGAATGTGTTTACTCCATGAGTGATAGACAACCTAATTTGGTAACTTTTGTTTATTTAAGTTATAGTGTTTCACTTTTATCAAACAGTATATATATTTTTTTTGTTGCTGTTATAAATAAAGTTTTGGAGCTTAATTCAACCGACTGAGCCTATGTTCCAAATGGACAAATAGAACCCCGTCACAGTATTTATGCATATAAAATATTGGTCAACTCTGTTGTTTGTGCTATATAAATTATTGGATTGGATTCACTCTCTTAGAGAAAAGCGAATCCTGCTCCAATGTGACATTCGTTTTCAGTAAGAAACATATCTTCTGTTGACTGGAAATGTAGGATGTACTGTCTGTGAATGTCTCAACATTTCACCGATCAGACCATTTTAGGTAGTTTCTCATCTTGATGACACGTCTCACACAGTTTAATATCCCTGAAGCAGGATGTACACAAGAGACAGTCTCATGATACAAATTTACAGTAAAAACAAACAAACATATAAACCAGTATCAGTGCAGTATAAAACATTGTACCTGTCCTGCCAGCATCTCATACAGAAGAACTCCATAAGCCCACCAGTCCACTGATTTTGCATAAGGCTGGTATGCTATAATCTGTATGAGACAAGAAGTGAAACGATTAAAACCTTGGAGTTATTACACATGAGCACACATTACCACATCTATGTATTCAAACAAGTTTGGTCATTATCACGCTCAGTAATAAAAGATGGCTTTATGTCTGATGCCGAATGCTACACACCTCACACAGAGTTAAAGATCTCATGAGAAACAGTGAAGCGTTCTCTCTTACAAAATCTGCCATTAAATACAGTCAGCTATTTTAAGCCGCTATCACAAAGGCTCTTTCTGCCACCATCCAATTTGCCATCCTACACCTCCTTCCCACACACAGTCTACACAAAATAATAACCATGCAGATGCAGAGGCAAAGAGCGAAATAACAGCTGCACTCGCCTTCAAGAGAGACAGAAATGCAGCAATTTATCCAGTTCACAGGGTTACCATTTAAACACATGTCTCTCTGCTGATACCTAATCAGACAATACTGATGTTTTTCTATCTTCTAAATCACTTTCCAGGTCAGAAGAGCACACATTTTGTTCTATAATACCATACATTGAAACCAGGCTGGCTCATGAATTAATTATAAAGTCTTCAATGTCATGTGTAAAAAAAGATTGTTGAGCGGTCTCCAATTTATATTTAGAGCCAAGAAAGTCTGGAAAAAGACCCATTTGGAGTTCTGTGAGAAACCACGAGTAAGGTCTTCCCTCCATCCCCTCATAAGTCAGTGCAGACAGTCGGGAGGGGATATACACGGACAGAAATGTTCTTATACATCATCTACCACCTCTTTTTGCTTTTTGATTCATCTCTTTACTGTGTATGAATACAGGCTTGTTTAGTTGTCATTACTTTTTTAATGAGCCTTACTGAGAATAGACAGCCTACTGTACGGGACCATATTAAGATACCGTAGATATAAGCGCTGTCCTTCTCGTAATCACAGGGTTCCGCTTTAGAGACCATACAAAAGTACAGTTTGACACAAACCCAAAGTTATTTTCAACAACTCTCTGCTAAATTTGTGGAGTATGCTACAAAAAGCACAATACATATTTCTTGTGTTGCATACCTTTTTGGATCACTGATGAGTCATGAGTAGATTTTACATCAATATTTTAACAGTAGATGATTTCAATATTTTTCAATAGCTTCCATGTCATGTGACCCAGTGACACCAAATGCATCAATCCATCAGAGTCCTGTCCTTCTCACCTCCGGTGCGATGTAGTCCGGGGTGCCGCAGAAGGTGCGTGTGGTCATGCTATTATACATGTTCTCCTTACACATGCCGAAGTCAGCGATTTTGATGTGGCCCTCGGAGTCCAGCATGACGTTGTCGAGCTTCAGATCCCTGCAGCAGAGACAGGTCGTGAGCCTTTGTGAACTTACTTAATTTCTGGCTTGATTTATGACCACTTTGATTCTTGTTGTATATTGTTCAGCTGTCTAGTCAAGCGAGTAGTACAAACAACAAACAATAACTTCTTGGCCTGAAATTATTTTTCCCCCTGTGTGTTTTTTCGGGGCTCTTACTATTCGGTCTGTGTCTGCGCTTATGTTTCATGTCTCAAATGTTCCTTTCCCTCCTTAATTCACCATAGTGTGAATGTCAGGATGCAAGATATGAAAGATGGATGTGACTCCTAAGCTGAAGTTCTGATGATGAACTGGGTGACCTATTCTTTTTTTCTTTCATTTTTTAATTAGTATAGTTATAAAGGAATATCCAAGCTGTGCATTAACACACAGCATTGTTAAATCTACACGTCTATTTTTTTACTTCACTACATGTTCTATCTCTCTCAGGACCTGCTGTTTTTTATCTGACCCTTTCTTCATTTCTTTGTTTCCATCTTTTCTGTTATCTCCTGCTTCACTCTGCCCATCAGTCTTTCTGTCAGAGCTGATATCTAAACTACTTATGCCTTACTTCAATTCCCATATCTTCAGATTCAGCTTGTCTGAACTTGTTTTCCACACTTCACAGTCAAAAACATTTCCTATAGATTTGAATTCACTGTTCTTCTTCTCTGTCTTACATTAGTCACCCTCTGCTCCCTCAACACAATAGAAAAACTCTGCTCATACTCATCTGCTTATACTCACCTCATCTATCTGTCTAGAAAGTCTGTGTATGTTGTTATGTATCAATAAAGGGATTTGAGTGAATGTGGTGCACCATTACATTACATTTCTCTCTGACTCACCCACCTGTAGATGATTCCCTTTCGGTGCAAGAAAAACAAACCCACAGCAATCTCTGCAGCATAAAACCTGCAGAACCGGAAATGAGAAAAATAATTATCTTCCATCATCTTTTCTTGGGCCATGAAAGCAATTCTGCTGAATACAAGAAAAATAATATTTTGTACTAAAAATAATAACTAATAAATGTGGGTTAAAGCATAACAACTTGAACGTGCCTTTGTTGCATGTCATTACCCATCTCTTTTACAATACTATCTTATAATAACATTAAATAATTTAGAAATACATTATTTTCCCACATAATATAAACATTTTAGCTCCAACATTTCAGTGAAATACTGCTGCTTTATTAGCACTAACTCAAGGCTTGCTTATATTATCTGCCATGGTGTTTAACTTGATCATTATTAAAACAGATGCATGTGAATGAACTACAGATTGCCTTACACTGCCTGTGGCTCCTTGAATTTGCCCATACGTTGGATATGATACATAAGGTCTCCTCCGTTGATGTACTCCATCACAAAGTACAGCCGATCCTAGATAATACAAAAAAAGACGTTATTGCCTAAAGAGCAGCTCGAAATCGATTCCACACAAAAAGTGTGCCCACTCCAACCATCAGTGCATTACATAGGAGGATTTTCTGTAAAGAAAAAACATGTTTAGAAATCTCTGTTTATATGTATCATGTCTTTACACCTGGCTGTCCTCGAGATACTAAAATGCTGATTCATTCTTTCAGGACAGAAACCTCAGTCAGCTCATACACCTGCATTATAGCTCAGGACGCATTGATCAGTAAATAGAGTCTTTATTAAAGGCTGCTTGAGTCATATGGTCTACGCACATAATTGACGTCATACTGGATACTTTATATTCAAGACTGGTCTCAGCTAAGTATCAATTTTCTCTGCTGGAGCGCCGGAAAAAGAGTGACAATAACTGTAGGGAAGTAGAAAGGGTGAAATGCCAGGGATTGAATCGTTGCTGTTGAAAGAATGATGAGGGAACACAGAGGCACCATTTTAATAAAGTCAGATTTGTTTGTGTGGCTGTGCAGTGCTGCAGAAGTGTAGAAAGTATGCATTAAAAATAATCACAACTTTGGTGGAAGTTTTGACTCACCACAGTCTGGAAGCAGGAGTGGAGCAGCGTGAGAAAGGGGGGTTTGTCCCTCTGGGCCAGGACCCTCTTCTCCACCATCGTACATTCAACGTCATCATCCTGGATCACCACGTCTTTCTTCAGGATCTTGATGGCGTACAGCTCCTCCGTCGACTTCATCTCTGCCAGCATCACCTGCAGATGATGAAGACACCCAAGGTCACATGGAAGCAAAATTAATGATTGATTTTAAAACAGAAAACAAGGTGTATTTTAACACAGCTTTAAAAACGGAATAAGAAAACATGTTGGAAACAGTTAATCAATAAGTGATGTTTCCATAGTAAGACACTGTTCAACTGTTCCTGTGTTAGTGTGATGGTAAAATAACACATACAAGGAATAAATGCTTGAGTTTAATCACAGATGATGTTAAATTAAAGGTCACTTATTTAAACATCAACATGTGTCCCCTCTGTGTAAAGAGATTCTGAAAATTTCAGGAAAAAAGATTCTCTCACTTTTTGTCCTGATCCATTTAAATAAAAACCTGTCTGAAAATGAGCAGATCAGAATTTGGCCACTTTATGATGTCATAACGATTATTTGGCCTTTTGTAACCATTAGCCAATCACCAACCAAGGTAACCCCCCCCCTTATCACCTGCATCTCCTCCTAGAGCACCATTGTGTTCTTTTTAACCAAATATCTCTCAGAGGGGCGTGGGGAGGGGCTCCTTATTTTCATCTAAAGTAACATACACAGAATCAGCACTTTTGAAACAGAGCTGAAACAGAGGGGATTATGGGATGCTGCAATACATAATCTGTTTGGAATTTCGTGCCAAACACTTCAGAGGCATGTTTTGTATATATCTGAGACCTATAATATATTGATGAAAACAGTATGATAGGGGACCTCTAAGTTTGTTTCTGTGACGGCTCTCACCTTGCCGAAGCTGCCCTTCCCCAGCAGGGCCAGGAAGTTGAAGTCACTCAGTCGGATGCGGTCCATGTTACTCGAAGGCAGGCTGAACCTCCGGTGGTCTGACGGCGTGATCACTTTCTTACCGTGGCCCAGCTTGGCTTTCTGTGGTGTACAACAGTGGAAATGGCATTGAAGTCAAATTTAAAAGGAATTTAATTACATAGTTTGATGTTTTAACATGAACAAATACAGCCATTAGTCTTCATGTGGGTGTGTGTTCACGTCACAGACTGCCACATCAGTCAGGACTTAATCACTGGTTGCTTTTTTCTCCTTAGCAATATTGCTCTTCAGCTTTTAAGCACAATAGGATCGTGTGTTGTACTGCTGTTTTTCTAAGTTATAATCTATATGATTTAAATCAGAAATAGCATTAACAATTGATAATGTAAGAACCACGAAAGCTTTTTAAAATATTATAAAACACACTTTATTTCTTCAAAATGGGTTGGAGCTGTCACTGACAAACTCACAATGAAGTGTTACATATATATTTACTGCATTATTATTTCAAACATAACAATAAAGTTAAAATGATACATCATGTCTTTGCACCAAATTGGTTAAGTGTTACATTTATTAATTTAATAATTCTACTGGATTTAGCATGTTATTACTTTAGATTTTAATAAATGATGAACAAGTCTGTTATTGTTTACCAGTAATAACGTTCTCATTTGCTATTGGTGCTAACATCTCTTACCATCATCAAAAACTGGTTCGCCTCATATTCACTTAATCAGAATGAAAGCAAGTGTCTTTCAGTAAGGATTTCAGCAGGATCTCTACTCTGGTGTTTTGTGCAATTGTGGGGTGGGCATTCAGTCCTGGTCGGGGGAGCCAACATTGCAAGGTTCCCTGTTGTTTTAATGACTGGCCTGCCAAGCGTCTTTGAACTAAAAGTGCAATTAGGACTCTTCCAGCTCCATCGCCGCTGCAGCCGGTGTCTGTTTTCGGTCAGATACAGAAAACAGGAACTAGTGGGGCACAGAGAGGCTGTTGCCACGCCAACCATTTCTCTATATTTGTGACCGAGGTTGAGTGGCTCTACATGTACGCCTTAGGTCTATTTAGAGTAGAATAATGTCAACATTAAGGAGTTCAACCAGGGTCCTGCTACCGAGTAATTTATTCATTAGCTTCACCTCCTCTTCGACTTTCATTAAGTCGAAGAGGAGACAGCTGGAATAAAAACCAGCAGTACCCTGATGCCTAATAGGTTTACATTCTTCTTATAAAAGGCACAATTCAATGCACTATCAAGGATAGCAATACTAGCCAGGTTTACAGATCCTCACCAACATCCTACAATAAACTGTTGAGTTAATAACTTGACACAAATCTTTGGGACTGCTTTTGTATACTTTTTCTTTTTGTTAACTGCTTACGGCTCGTTTTTTATTCTTATATACCAAAGTGCTGATGCTCTTACATCCGTATTTGTCAAATTTATAGCTGGAGATATTTAAGTGCATGTCAAGGTTGATATCTCCAGTAAACACATCGCTGTTATTGATTTTGTCTTGTATTAAAGTTTTCTCCCAAGGAGACACTTGAATAGTCGGGCGGATCATGTTCTATTGTCCCCCTTAGTGGTCATTTTGACAACACAAAACACTAACAATTCACATCATAAAAATGTCACACAAAAAAACGACATCACCCCATTTCAACACAAACAAAGTGCTGGAATATTTAAGTGAGAGTTGCCACACAAAGTTGAATTCAAACACATTATAGGAAAGTACAACACTGCCACCGTGTGGGGAGATTAGGCATGCACACCAACAACAGAAGGAACCTGCCTGTGTGTGCGTTCATTCAGACAGCTACAGTGCATAAGTGCCCGTCCATGCTTCATGTCCTGTCAGCCTTCTATAGTCCAGACTAAAGCAGGACTATTAGAGGGGTGACTGTGGACCACACTGTCAGCCAATGAGGAGCGGCTTTGAAGCTCTATTGGCCAATGACAGCACAGTGAGAGTTTTAAAGGTGGTGAGACCAACAGAGGACGGAGTAGTCCACATATTTACTAACAACAATGCTGTGTGGTAAAGGGATATGCAGCACTTTTTTAATTATTCATCCATATTTAAAGGTACACTTTTCTTTTTTTTCTTTTTTTTCTGTGCTGCTGCTTTCCCTGTAATTTCAGACTTGCTGATGCTGATTTTATGCATCATCCTCAACATGTAGGCCTGAATTGTTCCTTTGTATTAGAATGAAATGTAATCCCTTCAGTTTCATATTTGTCATTAAACATGAGACAGAAAGGAGAAGAGAGATGGTGTATAAGTGTGTGATGAGTTACAGAAATGTGTGCACAACAGAAAGCAAATTGGGCATCTATAAACTGTTGAGAGCCTTTGTTAGTAAATCAGATTAATTTGTGGAAGCCCAACGGAGGTCCACAAACAATCCTAATACGGTAATTAAAGTGAGTAAAAGTGATGAAGAAATAGAGACGGAGCAGGCAGAAGCGCTACCTTGAGATAGTGGATATTTAACTGGCAGGCCTAGAAGAAAGAAGAAACTCATTTATTGAAGCCGCCTGAGGTTAGCTGGTGTTAGCATGATGAGCTGGGAGCTGACAGCAGACAGACGTGGGCTTGATAAGTCATTATCTTGGTGAAATCATTTATCTATATGAACGATAAAATGATCAAATGCATGACTGGAGAACAGAGTACATCTTTTTCTGTCACATCTGGTTACATCGCTGCGTCTTGCCCAGGTTTCCTTGGCAACAGAAGATGCTTGAAGATGCTATAGCCTCAGAGGAAAGTCAAGGTCACATTATGGAGTGAAACGGAAAATAAAAAAATAAGACTTAAGTGTCTTGAGGGCTGCTGTAAAGAAGATTACATTTACACTCAGTATTAAAACACCTGTATGCACACTTTAATAAAACCACCCCCGCTCTCTTGCATCCATATGTGTTTTTATTATATGAGCCATCTTTTACCTGCATGTTAGTGATATGGAGATTTTACGAGTTTTATTTAAAGCACAGATGGTTTGATGTAACAAAAACCTCCCTGCAGTTAACAGGCTGCCCACTAGAGAGCAAGAGTTACCTGCATTATATATTTTATTAGATTTGGTTAAAGAAACATATGTGTTTTTACATGAAGTTGCTTTACATTTTCAAAGAAAACACTTTACTACAGAGCTATAAGTTGTGATGTCCATACAGCAACAACATGTTTTGTTTTTAAGTCTTTAAGCTTTAAATTGGAGGTATCACAGTCACCATTGTATTTACTTTTTTAAATCAAAGTTACATTATTTGATAAACATTGTTTTCATCCGAGTACACACTTAATAATAAAATCAGTATACAACAGTAATAATGTGCTGTTCTGCAAAGATTGTATGAACAATTGTAATGTAAGTTATAAAAGATTAAAACAAATAAGATTACAAATGCAAACAGACCAGTGTGGTCCAAGAAACAAACACAACATGGCTGGAATTTATCATAAAGGAGGACACTATTAGTTTAAGCCTTGTATAATTACAAAGTTTAAATTACAACACTGAAATGAGTAGAGTTGGTATACTTGTTTTTTTATGGAAATGTAGTCTGAATTAACATCCTGTGTTGTGTTGTTTTAGTCTTGGCTATTAGAAGTCCTCTGCTTGGAACAGCTTTACATAAGAGTCCAATTAGGGCAAGGAGACACAACACAACATTAAAGCTGCTATTTCAACAACAACAGCAGAAAACCTTTCTAGACCTCATTCAGACTGTTCTCCTGATTAAATAATTATGACTTATTTAAAAGAAGTAATTTCCCGACGTAAACAAAGTAGTCTGCCCTTTGCTGTTTCCACTGAAAGGGGTGATCAATTATTAACGGCAGCTACACATCTTACATAAGGCTCTTCCTTTGTCGACTGTAACCTTGTAGTGTATACACATAATGGGGAGTTTCCTATTTTTCCATTGACTTATTAATTCCAGGAGATGTGATCTCTCTCTCTGAACCGCAGGGTGAAGCTGGGAACAGGATGATGTTTCCATGGTGACAGGAGAGAAGAAGTGAATGTGTACAATATACATTTGTACATGTGCGACAAATAACTTTTTTATTGAATCTTGGTAGTTCAGTCGACCTCACCTCAAACTTATGTAGGAGCTCCAGGTTGACGTCGTCCATCTCGGGGATGGGAACGTTGTAATACTCTCCCTCCTCCTGGTTCAGCAACTTGTACCTGAGGTGGAGAAGAAAAACATAAATAAGTGAAGCTATATTTTATCTGCTTCCATTTAAACCCATTCATTTCTTCCTCTGTGCCATAACACTTTACACACCACTTCAATAATCAGAAGCTGATTCCCCTGCTCTGAGTGTTTGCATGTCTACACTTCATCTCTAATAAACACATCCTCTGGCCACTTGTCTAATGACCCGGAGAATATATACTGCAGGTAAACACTCACAGTAATAGTTTACGAGATACAGGTATTTCCTGAAGCTTTGTAACATAAAGCAACTGTTGAGCAGGCTCAGTTTAGGCTAGGTGGAAGCAGGTATGCTAACATGGACATAATATGAGTGTAAGTGTTTAACAGTATGAGACAAAACAGGCAGACAAGGACAGAGGGACGAGGAAATGACTCTGTTTGTCAGAGTGAATGGAGTCCAGTGTTTACGTCTGTTTTACACACAATGTGCAGCTGTTTCATAGTGAAAGTGGTTGGATGGTGGAGGCCAGTGTCAAGTCTGCTCGAACCACATTAACCTACTCTAGCATATCATTTATGTTTCTGACTGCAAAATGATTTAAAATGTAATTTGTAAAGGACCAATCGTTAACAGACAATTTGACCTTGAAAGCCCTTTACAGAAATGTGACCTTTACTGTATTTAAAATATCATAAAAACTACTAACACTAACTCTTCCTTTCGAAGTCTTGGAAGTTTGAATAAATGGTCATTTTAACATTCATTATTTTCTGTAAAATCATGCTTGAAATTCCTTTATAAATGATTGATTTACAACACAGGGACGAGGGAAGGCGACTGACCATCCACAGTTTTGAGCTTTGATGAGCTCGGACACGCCAAACGACATGGAGCCCATGAAGTCGTTCCTGGTGGTTCGGTCCCAATCCCAAACCTCAATGGAGAGACGACGGTCCTTATCTGATGCTTTCAGCTTACTGCAAAAGAAAAACACACAGACAGGGGGCGAGTTACGAGATGTGATCTTTTTAGGATTTACCCTCATTTTGTACCTTTTTATTCTATTTCCTTTGATACTGCCAAATGATCATCCTTCTCATAAATAAACATACACAACATGTTAGACACTCTTGTTGACTTACAAGCTGAAGGACTCGTTCCAACAGGGGTTGAGAGAGGAGCGGATGGTCCTAGTCTTTTGTTTGGTCTCGTTCTTTGGGTCGGGGATGAGCTTGAGTTTAACATAAGGGTCCGATAAACCATTCGGATCCATAGGAATCAGGTTCCTGGCTTCGCCCACTAGAAGATGGAAAGAGTGAACATGTCACCATAAGTTAGTGAGTGTGTGTCTGTGTATGTGTGTGTGTGTGTGCGTGTGTGTGCGTGTGTGTGCGTGTGTGTGCGTGTGTGTGTGTGTGTGTTCTCGAGCCACAGGCCAGATTTAGAGAGTCCACACTGTCTCAGGGGTTAAAACGGTCAGAGATAGAGGAGTGAGTCACTGCGAGTCACTCCAAGGCCGAACAGCAAACAGAAAATATATGAGCTTCAGTGCAGGCAAAATTACCTCTGTGTACCATATGTGTGTATTAATAATCCCAGGTACAACTTGAGTCTTTGCAAGTTTATTTTTAAACCGTACTGGCAAAACAATTCAAGGAAATATAAATATATTATGTAATGCAAGTTACAGATACAAATGTGTCTGTAGCATGGAGGATTTGACCATAAGCTAATGGTCAGATTTGTAGTATTATTGTATCTTCACTTCAACATATGTCGTTTTATTAAAGCAAAATGAGGCATGCACGATAATGTTGAAACGTCCTTGGTGTCTGCAGATATAAGGCCTTTAAAATCCACCTCAAAGAGAGCTAGCATGCTAATTCCCATACAGGAAGGTTCATGACTTGTCTGCAATTAGTTTGAAAGAAACATGTGCGAAAATCTTTTTGGGAAATCAAAATCGGCCAAAATGAGTGGAAAATATATCGGATATCAGCAAAAATACAATATCACAAGTCGTGATATACCTATACTAATAAAAAAAGTTGTGTAGGAATTTTTTTTAATTGAAAATTGCATTGGGAATATTATAGTTTTGTTATTTCACCATACAGTAGGTCTGTAGATACAGATAGGGGAATAAGAGAACAGTAATAAGACTCATATTCAGAAAGCAGGATTATAGGCAGGTAACTGGCAGACATGTAACTCGTAAAGGCAAAAGAAACAGTGCAACTTGAGATGAATTCACTAAGGAACACAGGGAGTGGCCTCATATATGTGGAGAGAGCAGAGAGGGAACAAGATGCAGGTGAGGAGGGGGCCAGAACTGATTAGAGAAGATGGAACAGGTGTTTAGGATGGAGGGGACGTCCGATGACTGGTGAGAGAGCCTGAGGGCATCAGGTGGATACTCTGAGGATGTTAGGAGAGTACATGGCCTGAGGGGGGTGAGAAAGGACAAAGAACCAGGGCCAGGCAAATCATGACAAAGTCCTCCTGAGATAGACACATGTCAGTGTTTCTGTCCTCAGTTACTCAACTAATGACTCATCAAGTCAGACACCTCATAAGCTGACAACAGGTGCAGCGAGGCAAAACAAACTGTCAAAATTCACTTGTGAAAATGGCATTACAACACTGGTGGGTGTAAGGGCTCAGCAAACGACAAATCAACAAAAACAAGAAGAAATACTCTGTGTACTCAGACTCATTGTAACAAATTAAGTTGTAAAACATGACAGGTGGTAATTAAACTCTCCTTCCCTGTGGCGTATTCTCTCTCACATGGCCAGGTAAAAGCAGTGCAGATGATGTGAAGGACACGTGACATTTCCCAGTGTGATAACTGCCAAATGGAGAGAAAAAAGGAGTGCTGTTACATAGCAACAAGAGTAGGAGGGGCAAGATGGCGTGAGCATGGAACCCTCACCATGGCGACAACATCTACTGTAAGTGGCCAATGGGCCGCCTGCCCCACTTAGCAAAATGTCAGCAATAGGAGATTCATACGGCATGATTCAATCAATAACTTAAAGAGGAAAGAAAGGCTAACCCACCTTTAGTTTGTGACACACAATACAACTATAACAGAGAGTAGAAGCAGGATCACATTGAATCCTCTTAAGCTGTTATTATCAGCTCTCTGCTATGCTTATATTAAATATTATCAGACACGGTGAACAAGGAGAGAAATAAGGCTGAAATCTTCATGTTTCAGGGAGTCAGTGTGAACGCTCACACCGACACATTCGCTGAGGTTCTTCATTAAAACAGTGGCAATGTTTCCTCACAAACAAACAGGAGCGGACTGGGACTAAAAATCAACCCGGGAATCTCGACTTCACACTTCAGTACCGCCAGTAAATTGTCAACAAATTGTCAGTACCGCTAGTGAATTGTCCGACCGGCCCACTTCGGTACCGGCCCATCCGCCACTGCAAACTAAGCATAAATATTTCAGGGCTGAGTGCAAAGCGTAAGAAAGGACAGTCACTGCAGATCATTGTTAGCGAGATTTCATTGGATTTATTTTTGACAGACACCTGTTGATTTTTAAGGCAACATGCTTAAATGGGATTAAGAGTTATAAATGATGAAAAGAAACTGACAAGCAGAATACCAATTATGATAAATAGAAATGAAGACTATTGGAGTAAACAGTAGACAATAATACATGAGTCAATTTAAGGTAAATGTGCCTCCAATTTGATTTTTGTAGTTTATTAAATGTCCATTTTTGCACAGGTTTTTCAGTCTTCTATGTCATTAAACAGTATATATATATATTTATGTTTTTTTTCTGACATTTTACAGACCAAATGATATAATAATATAATAATTAGTTGCAGTAGAATGAACAGTTTCTATTTTGAGCATTTTTCTTTGGATTGTGTGAGAGACTTTAGCAAAATAAATAAATAAAAAGCTGCTCCTGAAGGAAAAAACAGATTGTATATTATTTTCAATAAGTAAAGAATGGAGAAGAAATAGAGAAAATAGATGAAAAAAGTAGAATTAAGTCAGAACTATGAATGAAAATATTAGCATCATGCTTTCAATGTCATTCAAATTAGACTATGTAAAGCTTGTGGAAAGATACAAGTAAAACAACAACATTACTTAAGTTTAAACATGAAGGACAATAGAGTTGTAGTACAGTATAGTAATACTTGACATTTAGTAATGCTCTTTCAGTTTGATGCAGTGGAGGGCAGTGTGGGTCTCTCACTCTGACAGAAGAAGGCGTACTGAAGTGTTTACCTTGTTCATCATGTGATGCCTTTGCCTTATAGTTCACTAAATATCAGATACAGTAATATGCCGCCCTGCCTTTTGTGTGTCTCTCTCTTTCTCTCTCCCTTTCTCTTGCTCTACCACAAGCCTACACACACACACACACACACACACACACACACACACACACACACACACACACACACACACACACACACACACACACACACACACCAACATGCTGGAAATTACCATATGTTTTGTATTTCTGGTGTTGGTCTTTTTAAGGAAGTGCAATTAGGAGTTCAACACTCGTTCAACAGGGCTTTGGTCCTCAATAAAGGAGACAAGCTTAATTAGAAAGTGATGCTTTAGGCTTGTGTAATGTTCCACCTAAATCCGCTTAAAATAAAATGAATTGAGCACTTACAGTGAACTTTCTATAAGCAATAAACAGCCAAAATGGCAATCAAGTAAAAAATGTATTTCTCAAGCTCAGATGTATACTCAGTATACTCATATAATAAATGTACACCTTTATGTATTAGAAAAAAATGTAATAATTATAATAATAATAATAATAATAATAATACATTGAATTATTAAGCACTTTTAAATACATTTAAGAAAAACAGAAGATACCATAAAATAATAATTTAAAAAAAGAAATTATGTTATTTTTGAGTATTTTACAAATGTCTTTGTCTCCAACGGACGTTCCATAACCGTGAATCAACACATTGAAATATAAATATATGCAATAAAATGATAAATATAAACAATACATATATGATTGTAGTATGACAGTATGATTGTAACTGCTTCATCTAAATAAACTCTTTCTGACGCATTTGTGTTAACCAAGTCCTATGACCCAATTAGTTACAGACACACATACAGAATTTGCCACATTTGTCAACAGCCTCATGCTAAAGAAGCGTAATATTAGATATTACAGTAAGTGCATATTTGTTCTACAAGCCTGAAGGTACTATCATTTGTCGTCAGTTGGGGGGGGAACATTTTTGTTCTTGTTCAACTGTGCTTCAAACCTGAGGCGTACATGTCAGGAGGAGAAAATCTCACCCTGACTAAACGCTGTGTGCTCACTTTGTACCGATCCTCATATGCCCCTATGTGTATGTATGTATGTGTGTGTGTGTGTGTGTATGTATGTATGTATGTATGTATGTATGTATGTATGTATGTATGTATGTATGTATGTATGTATGTATGTATGTGTGTGTGTGTGTGTGTGTGTGTGTGTGTGTGTGTGTGTGTGTGTGTGTGTGTGTGTGTGTGTGTGTGTGTGTGTGTGTGTGTGTGTGTGTGTGTGTGTGTGTGTATGTGTCTGAGCATGTATGTATGTATGTATGTATGTATGTATGTATGTATGTGTGTGTGTGTGTGTGTGTGTGTGTGTGTGTGTGTGTGTGTGTGTGTGTGTGTGTGTGTGTGTGTGTGGGTGTGTGTGTGTGTGTGTGTGTGTGTATGTGTATGTATGTATGTATGTATGTATGTATGTATGTATGTATGTATGTGTGTGTGTGTGTGTGTGTGTGTGTGTGTGTGTGTGTGTGTGTGTGTGTGTGTGTGTGTGTGTGTGTGTGTGTGTGTGTAGGCAGGGAAAATTGCATGTTTTCTTTTCACTAAACCTCAAGAATAAAGAACCTCTGCTCATGGCCACAGGTTGTTTATGTCACTTCTGCTCCAAGACACGTTGGTCATGAAGAGTAGCAAAACAAGGATGGAGGAGGTAATTAGCGGAAAAAATAGAAAAAGGAACAAACAAGGTAGAGCCTAAGAGACAAGAGGATGCAGAAGAAGAAGAAGAAGAAGACTAGAGCCAGAAGGGTAAGGACAAGTCACTCAACTGAGAAACGTTTTCAGCTGGTAGGAAAAGAGAGGAAGACAGAGCAAGGCCAGCTGTAGATGTCTTACTGTGGAGGAAAAGGGAGGAAGGTAAGGAGCTCAGTAGGTATGGAGGAAAAATATACTGTATGACAAGAAGGGGGAAGACATACAGTAGGTCTCGAAGGAACAGGTAGGAGATGATAAGAAGAAATGTCAATATTGAGAGAGAGAGAGAGAGAACTGGAGAATGAGATACGTCTGTTTTCTTGGCTGGAAACATTTAATCAAGTTCCCATCTGGGCGGTGAACCACACAGGCAGCCACTTGTCTGCGGGAGCCGGGGGGAGCGAGGGAACGAGCTGAGGCTGCACTGTTCAGACCGCTGCCATTAGAGAGGAGGAGAAAACAAAAACAAAACACTGCAGAAGCAGAACATACATTTCCTCTGCCGTGTCTCCATTGTTCTCAGTATGGACCTCTATCTTCTTCTTTCTGTCAGCTACTGTACATGCTATGTCTCAAGTGGTCGTTCGTTATAAAATCAATACACTACTAACCCTTTATTTAACTGCAACCATACACATTTACTTCACATGTCTTTTTTTAAAGAATACAAGGAAAGATGGTATACTTCAACCTCCTCTCTCTATTTGCAATAAAGACCTTGAAGCTTAAAGCTGCACAAGTAAAAAGAAAAAATCAGAATATCTCAAATTATTGTGAAATGTGTAACTCGTATAACACCCACAAGTTGCTAAAAAATGTAATCAAAGCTGTTTTCACAATAAGTAAGTGAGCATTATATAGAGATGTATCAATGAGTTTGCCAACACCTAATCATTTACAGTATTTTTAAAAACTATTTATCTTATAAGATGATAAGATGCCCTAATACCTGCTGGTTCAGGCTTGCCAAATATGAGGATTTGCTGCCTTTCTGTTTCGTTTTCTGTCATAAATTGAGTGAGTTTTGGACTTTAAGCAAAAGAGAACAAGCGGATTAAGGATGTCACATTTGGCATTGGATTAAAGTGATGGGTATTTGTCACAATTATTTGACAATTTGTTGCCTAGATTACATTTGGATAAATTGCAAAAATAATCAACAGATGAATTGGTGTTGGCGCTGCTTGATGAATGGAAAGTAGACACATACGTCAAACACTGAGATTTGTTTTTAAAACATCAGACACCACATACTGTATGCCAGTAGAAGGTGCTGCAGAGCATCGTTCCTTGAAGTTGGCACAGTGTGAAGCAACACTTTCATAAACACAGGACACCAGTGGGTGAATGCATGAAAATCCAGGGAAATACCAGAGCGCACATCAATCTAACAACGTAGCATTCCTCGTTTTTTTGTTTTGCTGAGGCTGGTCACCACATAACAAATAGGATGTATATCAGGCACTGCTAAACAATAAAAAGCTGGATAACATAATGACATATGAAATATATTAAAACTGAAAAACAGAGCGAGCTAATGCCCTAAGCTGACTATAGCTTCCTTTCATTCTCTAAACACACAAACACATTTTTATGAAAGCAATATATTTTCAATTCAATCACACCTAACACTTGGTCCCTACTCTAGCTGGAGGTTGTATCCTCACTGAATAAAAAATACTTTTGGCACTATTGGCCTCAGCCCTTATATTTCCGGGCCTCCACTATCTGGCCATGTTTGTGTGTTTGTGTGTGTATGTGTGTGCGTGTGCGTGTGCGTGTGTCTCCCTGCCAAAGGGGTTTTAGCAGCTGAGAGTTGTCCACTCCAGGTGCTGCTCTTGACTGACAGGATAATTTGGAGGTGTTGAAAATACACACACATGGGACACACATGGGACACACAGGTTACAAAGGCAGTCAGGACTTTAGCATTTTTTTATGCTGACACAGATGATGTAATTTTTTTTCTCATGATGTAACAATTTTAGATTGAAAATACTTATTTTCTGTTGTTGCAGGTAAAACCTCCAACAATAACTCAATGCCTAATCATTAGTGCGCAGGAGTCCTTGTCCGTTTTCTTTCATTAAAAGTAGCTTACTGCATGTTGCTTTGAAAAGTGGGACCTTTACAGCATGCACATTACATTTCTGCTGGGTACCAGAACACTTATGTATTTATTTGAACAGGGACCATGCATACAAACACATTCATCTCAGAAAAGAGAAGAGATGATTTATGCAAGATTTTCGCTAATAGATCATTTCTATCTGCAGTCATACAGTAACTTGTATCACACAGTGATGCTGGTATAGTTGTTATCTTGTGAGTCTGTGTGTGTGTCATCAGGGCAAAAATGGCTCCTGAAGACAATCACTGCAGCAGGAATTCCTAATGAGGAGGTTTCGAGTACATTGCCAGGTGTTTATATTTCTGTATGTCTGGACAGATTTTGTCACCACCCGAGCATCACAACCGTGCAAGATGCAGTCACTTTAGGTGTAGTTGAGACCCTACTCTACGCCCATGGCCCTACAGTATTTGGTGTCACAAAACTTTACAGGGGTATAATTGAGATCAAAATGAAGGCCAAGGCTGAAGATGGGTGTGGTCCGAGCAAGTGTTCTGAAAGTTGGGTTGGTAGGAAATGGGGAAAAGGCCATCAGAGTATAAACTCCAAGTTGAGCCATTTAAAATGAAGAATTACAGTTGATTTTTATATCTAAAGTCAATACGAAGCATCTGAAGGGACTGCACTGACACACAGAATCCTTTCCGTATTAGTTAACGATTGAGTTACCACCATAGTTCACTAACACTAGTCGAAGCCACTTGTAGAAGTCCAAAGTGATTCGTATGACTCAAGATTTCTTTCAATGGTCTGGAAATCGACCACTTGAGTAACATAAAGAAGCCTTTTCACTCATCCTTCTGACACTGAGCGGCCTAGAGTACTAAACACTGATTGGAAATAAGACCTACCTGTGACGTGTAGCCTGTCCATGCTGACCTCGATCTTGAGGAAGAGGCGACCCCGGCGCTCCGTGTGGTCCGTCCCACACAGGCTCGGCACGTTGACCACACACTGATTGTGTACGTTCATGTCGCAGGCTGGAAAGAGACAGAATGTACAGGAGTTCATAAGTGGATCACTTTTTGGATCTCATACCAGTGTATGCATTTGAGAGTGAATCACTCATATAAAGAGAGGACAGGTTAGGAAATCTAAGACATCACATTACACTTTTCTTGGGAAAAGCTGTTCTGAAGAAACTGGTAAAACAGAGTTGAGGTGGTTTGATGTGCTGGGCAAAAGAAACCTGAATAAAGCTTAAAATTCTGCAGAGATCTCAATGACAGCAGACAGAGAGTCAGCTCTCATTGTGAAGGGAGCTCTGCCTTGAAAGATATTAAATACAAAATGAATACAATTTTTATATTGTATAACACCAAAACAAGAGGACAGGGTTTGCACTCAGTAAACATTAACCTTCAATGAACTGAATGTGCCCTGTGCTTTCATCTGTGTACATATTACCTCTTATTCATCAAACTACTTTATAATTTCACTTAAAACAGCCGGTTCAGGATTAAAGAGGTTCTTCACTATGAATCAAGGTTTTAGGATACATTTATCAAGCCAATGACTACAAAGGAAAATTAAAGGTAAACTCTCAGACGGTCACATGATTGGTCACGTGCAATCAGAGCAGAAATGCATATCAGAAGTAAAGATTCATTAATATTTCCTACATTTTGTTAGTGGTATGTTATTCTGTACTTTTATTGTGGAATCTTGAAATCTCCACAAGCAATTCAAATGTAAAATTGAATATTTGTACGATATGGAAACAAAAAGAAAACCAAACTGGAGCAGTGAGGAACTTATGCAGCTGAAGTGGAGGTGAGACGTGAGAGAAACATAATAAGAGGGATTTAGAGCAGACAATGGTGATATGTGGAAAGGGATTGCAGACAAAATCAATTTCAGCTTTATTCTTGTGTTTTCAACCTTGAGGAATACAGAAAGAAAGGAAATGAAAGCTGCTGCGAAAACATAACATATTGTTCACTGTGTGTCAGTGGTTCTGAAACATTCCTCAGGTGTGTGCGAAGTAATCAGCAACGAACCGCTTCGACGCGTGTATTTCGGTTCATTCACGGCATTCTTTTTGTTATTCTACAGTATTGTTGTTTTATAGTTATCTATTAATGTATATAACCCAATTTGTGTTCTTTGAAATTGAAAAGGATATTGCATTGTGTGTGTTTCTTTCGTTCCAGTTGTATATGTCTTAAGTGTAATTTGGCTTGGCTTTCTATTTTGTATGGACATGCTTTTATTTTGAAGGAGAGTTAGCGCAGTTGACAGGAAGTTGTTGTTGCTATGGAAACAACGTGACGGAGATTAATGGAGAAAAAGTCATATCTACATATAAAGTCGGAGAAAGTAAACAATAACGTTTATGGTTAAGTGTTAGCACCCCCCGAAGAGGCACAAGCTCTGACGTTGATATTGGAGATTTCAATACATTCAACAAAAAAAACGAAAACGAATATCCGAATAACGAAATTGAAACCCGAATAGTAGCCTACTCCAACGAACGAATATTCGGATATTCGGGTACAGCCCTAGTGTAATGTATATTTTGAATGAGAAAACAGTAGTTTAAGGAGCCACTGCTTTTGTAGTATAGCACTAAAACATCAATAACTAATCACCACATGAACTTAGGAATGATATTGCACTGTGAGCTGATTTGGTTGTGTCAGAAGAGGTTGGATATTGTAGGAAACCTCCTATTTTCCCCCTCCAACCTCTAACTCTGTCCTTCTTCCTCTCTTTGTGCGCCTTCTTCCAGCCAACCACCTATATTTCCTTCTCTCTCCCTCTTCTTCCCTCCCCACCCCTCGACATGCCGACAGGAGACCAGACGAGACAAGAGAAGGTCATGATGGCGATGGCTTCCCTGCATCAATTTGCTCTGGCGTGCTTCTATTACCATCTGCGAGGAAGACAGATGAATGGATGGAGTAAGAGGAGCAGAGAGGGAGGGAGGGTGATGGATGGAGGATAAAGGAAGGTACAGAGAAGTAGTATGTAGAAGCAAAAGAGGGCAAAGGATTATCAGAGTAAGAATTGGGAAGAGCAAAGAGGGAAGAAAGAGAAGAAGTAGGATGACAGAAGAATGAAATAGAGTGCAGGATGGGTGGGTCATACAGGCAGGGAAAGAAGGGGACAGTTGATAGAAGAGAGTGGGTGGAGAGAATGGGAGCGAGAGAGGCCTCTGCAGGATGGAACTGTATATCCTGCCTGGGCTGCAGATGTGGCTGAGAGTACAGTATAGGTCTATTCCCATCTGTTCTCATTAGGGAGACCAGCACAGCATATTCGACACAGGTGCACACACACACACACACACACACACACACACACACACACACACACACACACACACACACACACACACACACACACACACACACACACACACACACACGGAGGAAATGACCATATGTTTTGTATTTGTAGATAGAGTGCGTACTCACTGTCACATTTCATCCCTTGGTGGATGAGCCCGTACAGCAGCGAGCCACAGTGGTCACAGAAGGTGGGACTGCCGTATGTGTGAATCTTGAATTTGTGCTTGCTTCTGGGGTCCTGGAGAGAGAGAGAGAGATAGATGGGAAAAATACAAGCTGTTAGGAATATCTTGAGCTGGCAAAACATTTGAGGAATCACCAAAACTTATGACAATACATCGTGCGGGGGGCATCAATGAGTGTACTTAATATCATGCCAATTCATCCAATACTTGTTGACAAAACGCCCAACATTGCCATATAGAATCATTAAACTAGGATTACCATGGTAGGTGAAATCAAGGAATAATCCAGTGCTCTGAAATAGGATTAATAGTGTTTGTGTACATCTGTGTTCTCCGGCAATTGTAGAAAGAAACTTTCCAAAGTGTATCAAGTGTTTATTTTTCTCAAATAGACAATATGTTCAAAAGTAGTTTTGCTCCAATGTGTTTCTTCTTCCAGGCAAATGTTAAATTCCTTTTTTCTTTTTATGGCCACAAAGCCCTCTGGATAAACATTAAATTCAGAGAAAATAGTTTTAGGTTTATTGGAACAACTTAAGGCAGGCTCAGCGATAACATTATATAAAGGAGGAGAAAATGGGAATTTAAATGGACCTCTTTTAAAACATCTGCTCATCATTCGACTGCTTATCTCTCCCTCAGAGATTAATGATGCAATACTGTTTGCCTCATTAACTCACTAAACAGCTCTCACTTTAATTTCTATCTACCATAGTTGATTCTTAAAGAAATGAAAGGAACAAGCGGGATAACATTTTACTGGAATTGTTCCTTGTACGATAACTCGTGACAGCATTTTAAAGAGACTGATTAATTGATGATGCATTTTGTTCATGATATCATTCGTGTAGGAGACTGACGCAAAGAGGACCAGAAAGAAAGTCATTTCCAGATGGAAAGTCGATGTCAGCCCATTATCGGCGCGTGGGAAAGTGTAAGGTGTTTTTGTGTTGGTGTCAGTTCTCTCCATCTTGTCGTCCTGGAAGCCTTCCCAGCTTCCTCCTTGTTTCAGTTTCAACTGTTATTAAGACACCAATGCTCGCGCAGTGCCAGTAGAAGCATAACTGAGCAACTGTTTATCTTGGCCTGAATATCTGGCACCGAGGCAAAGTAAAAATCGAGCTGATGAGCAACGGGGAATTGATGCTCTGATTGGTTTCCAAAAAACCCCAAAACTGGATTTGATTATTTTAAAAAAAATGAACACATACCGTATTCATGTCATGTAATTTAAGGGTCATTTGTTGGGAATTTATTTTCTCCAGTCACTATTGTGAATGCTGAGGTTAGCTAATTTCTACAATAACCACAAAACAAACACAGCTGTAATTAAAGCCCTGCAAATGAGGCTGGATAAACCTCCACCATGCTGCGCTGCCTCTATCATGATGCAATGTGTCAGAATGTCTTCATGTGTAATTATACAGGCCACTGACTGGGTAAGTGGGCGCACAACGCTGAGAAATGCCCTTTACTTCCAAGCTTACATGACGACAGCAGCAGAGTGAGAAAGAGGCAGCGACAGAGATGCGTAGAGGGGAAGTCTGTGTTTAAAAGAGGAGGGGGTTGTTCGGTGGTAATGGAGTGACTGACAGAGTGTTGCAAGGGTCCAGGAAAAGTCTAATTGGCATGTTCTCATCTTAGCAAGCTCGCCTATTTTTGCTCCTTTCCTTCGGTCTTTACTGGAGGCTTTTCTTGAGAAAAAAGAAACAGATGGCGTAGTGGTCGTGTCCTGAGTCCCTCTCCCGGGTCTCCCGCCTTCTGCTTCCCATTTTCGGCCTGTATTCTTATGATTTTTGAACCGTGGGAACATTAAAGTCTTAAAAAAGACTTCACCAAGGATTCAGATAATCTCCCTGATCTCTATTTATTTGTGTTTATCTTCACTTCCTTCCCCTTCAAGGTGCTAGACAGTGAGCACTGTATGTTTTTTCATTTTCAATGCCAACTCTTTTTCCTCTCACAGTATTTCCATTTAATGTTTTCTTTCTGTCACTGTGTGTTATTGTCTCTCTGTCTTTGTGCCCCTCCTTCTCGGAGCTATGTGTGAAATGAAAATGGCAGGGTTTCCACTCACAGTCATCCTGAGCCTGTTGACTCAGTGCAGCCCATTATAGGGAGAGGTTGAGTGTGAAGACATAATCTGATCTGCACTCTGAAGTTCTGCGTGTGTCTCTGCAGCTTTAAAGTTGAACTAAAATGGCTTCTCTCTCTTGCAACATTATCTGCAATAAAACTGTCTATGTTTGTAAGACCCACACTATAATAACGTAGATGTACTGAGGAATTGTATGTGACAAGCTCAGCACTACACACATAAATAACAAGGCACATCCATAACTCACAATGTAGGTTACGAACCATAATATCTCAGTATAGCACCCAGCTAACACCATAAGTCCACTTTAGCACATAAGCATTTTAAGCGCTGCCAAAGGAAGAAGATACGAACATTTATGAGTGTACTATTATAAGTTTGCTCAGTGCTGGCAGCACTTTCAAGGGTTTCAAGAGACTCAATATCAAGGAGCTGTTTCTTTGTTTGATTACGTGTCAAACAGAATACCAATATGCATAATATTTAAATATTCAAACACTTGAAGAGGCAGCTCTCTTGGCAGCTTTCATCATGGCCCACGCTGCCACACTAAAATCAACCGTTTGGTCAAGTGAATACAAACTTGTACTTTGATTTATTCCAGCAGAGAAGGAATCTGAAGATTAGATTGACACTATGCAACATGATGCTTGGTCTCCATAGCACAATGACTGAGCCCTGTCTATTTACACGGAGGCTTAGGCTGAAACATATTGAAGGAAACTAGTCTCTGTCTCAAGATGCACATGAAAGCATGGTCACAGAAACACAACAGAACTTCTACTCTTCGTTTTCTTCTCATATTCAGTCTGAAGTGTAATGGAAGCGTCTGTTACAAGAAGCATGAATACATGACTCACAAATCATCAATAGACAGTCAGTCATAAAATATCCAAAACAAGTTAGTCATGCAGCTGAAGCACTGCCAAATAGCAGCCACACATTGCAAAACACAACACATCGGCATAAAAGCGGAGGGTGGCACATCTAAAACGGACTTGCTAAGTCATCATTTCAGCTTGTCTCTTTCAAACATCCTCCCGGGCATTTCAATACTGGACATCAAGCTGTGCTGGGTAAAGATGCTGGCAGAGACTAACAGACAGAGCTGATGAGGCGAAACCAGGAGGGAAGTTAGTTCCAGTGAGGCGAGATGATGCTGCTGCCGAATTCCTCGAAGCGTAACGAGGGTCACATCAATCAGAAGTAGAGGAAAAGATTGGTAATGAGGGCAGAGTGACAATGAGTCAAATGCGGGTCTTGCTTATTAAAGTCAGGCATTGAGCATCAGAGGTAACAATATCTAATTACTCGTTGGATATTATAGCTATAAAAAGTGATGGGGAGAGTGAGGAGGCCGATGTGACTCATTTATTAGGTTAATTGGTTGACAAGCGACCCTTCAGAGATGCCTTCACATCTGCCTCCTTCTAATTGGTGGCTACTAGGGCATAGTGTAATTTACCCGTATGATGCTTCATAAGCTTAAGCATTTTTCAGGCTGTGATCTCCATCCTTGTTTGATTTGATATGATTATGTTGAGAGACTTTGTTTTCAAGCATCCTACTCAAGTGTCTTTGAGTGGCCCACTTCATTACTACAGGAAAAGGGAAATGAAAGGAGAATATGCCTTCAGTAAAACGCCATTTTACCACCAATAGTGAATCACAAACCTTCCCAACTCAACAATAAGTTATGTTTGCTTTAGCATTTCTCTGCAAGGTTCATCCTGTGTATACTAGAGAAGGTTTTTAAAGTCTACTTCCTCATGAAACATTTGCAATTTTTTCAAAATGTTATAATGTCCATTATAAAATCAGAGCACACAGTTATCCAGCCGTCTAACCTTATTTGTTTTTTTGTTTGTCAGTTATACTTTATAAGGATTTGCCGAAGCTGGAACCAATACTTATTTTTTTTGTATTTTTGCTTGAAAACGAGTAAAACGATTAATAGTTTGGCAAAATGGCAGATTATTATCGAAATCTAGATTTAAACAACCCAAATCCAACCAACAGATTTAAAGAGCTGATTTGATTTAGTGATTTAATGCAATAATGCTCCATCAAGGATTTCTATTTTTTGTTTTACCAAAGAGTATTTATGCACTACATGCAAACACCGGATAATTGCAAAATTACCCACCAGACATCACTTTGATTTACCAACAAACAGAGAATCACCAAACGACTATGAATTCAAAAGACCTCAATCATACTAGGTGGTTTTGTGTGTGTGTGTGTGTGTGTGTGTGTGTGTGTGTGTGTGTGTGTGTGTGTGTGTGTGTGTGTGTGTGTGTGTGTGTGTGAGATGAGGTGCTTGGGGGAAACAAAGTGAACAACTGTACAGTTGCTATGGTGATAATGGGTTAGAGAGCATCCAGTGATGATTGAAATTCAACGGAGGAAACGCTAACTGTGGAGAGGAGGCAAACAAGTAGAGAGTAAATCACTCTGTGGCCTAATGAAATTAAGTGTGTGTGCAGATTCTCCATAAAAGGCAAAATAACGACGAAGAAAAAAACAAGTGAAGAAATTAACACTGTGTAGCAATCTCGCCTCACATGATGATGAAATGTTCTCTCTCCTCAGGGCCGAAGCTCAGCTGCCCAGCTGAAAGAAAAACCATGCAAGGATGTTTATAGCCGAGAGGACCCTCAGTTATTCTCTCCTGCTGAAGTACTGTGACCCCACAGCAACAGGGATGTCAGGCTAGTTTACACACATGCTGCCTTCAGCCAAGATAACTGAGTGACGTGCAGTTAAGAGCACACACTGCATACTGCACTCACTGACTGCTTGTACTACTGTGTTTGTAAGCAGCTTACAATGATGTGGTGAAAGGAGAGAGACAGTGTAGAATATGTTGATGTTTCTTGGAGAACTTATGGTGAGAATTAAAGGAAAAAAGAAAGAAAAGTAATATAGAGATAAGGATTGGAGACAAGGCTCTGCAGTCTGTGTGTGTGTGGGTGTCCAGGTGGGTGGCATCACATAGGTGGCATCAAACTGGAGACCCATTCTGTCACGGACGGACAGCTTCACCTGCCAAACCATCTGCTCTGGTTGTGTTTGTGATGCCTCTCTGATAGAAAGAAAACATCTCTGGGTATTTATTTTTGTATGATTAACAACAATAATAAATGAGTATGCAATGAAAATGTATGAAGATTGATGACTACTGGTTTTTAATTTAGAGAAAAGTACTAACCTTACTTATATTTCATATACCTATAAGGGCCTAAAACTGTGTTAATGACATATTAAAAACTCAAAACAAATCTCATCAAGTGCACAAACCCCACACTTTTTGCAGCTTCCACATTGAAAATTGAAAGTTAATAACTTAATAATATGAGTGTACATTTTCTTTTTTTGCAGGTGAAGGTGTGCTGTCGACGATTTTACAGAATTCTCTTAAATAATCAAAGTTGGGAGGGAAAATGCTTTTACTATGTGTATCTTTAAAGTTAATACGCTCATTTTCATGTTCATATTAGTATTTTGTGCCTCTTCTGTGACATATGTATATGCTTTAATGTTCAAAAAGGAGACAAAAGAATGTCTACTTGAAAGTCTTCAAAAGAATATTTAGTAACAGCTCAAGTCCTCTGTTGTCAAAAATGGAAATGGATGCCAAACTATAACACATCTACAATCACTCGCAAGCACACACACTAGTACACACACTGATCTACTCAAACACAGCCCCTGAAAGCCATCCGAGTCCCAGGGCGGAAAGATCAATCATGTCACTTGTAGAAACTAATCTGTCTTCTGACACTGATAAAAACGATAATGAAGCTGTGACTCAGAAGTAAAGAAGAGAAGAGAGAAGACAGAGGGAGGATGAACTGACAAGAGATACATCAACAGCAGGAAACAGAAGCAGAGACGATGAGAGTGAAGGCAAGACTTAGAGAGCCAGAAGAAAAAGCTTACCTAAAGTCAAAGACAGAATTAAAAACACCACATCGATCTGCTCATTATCACCTCTTCTCTCAGCTGACACCTCGCAGGCCAGAGTCAAATTAATGACAACTATGACTGTGTCACGACTGCTGCTGTAAAACCGGCACCTGTAGTGCCCATCGATCAATGATTTAATTAGAGGAAACCAAATCTCTCTCCACCTGGTCCTGCAGCAGCCTGTCAGCGTTTAATAGGCCATCATGTTCAGACTTTCCCAATGTAGTCTCAATACGATATGAACCAGACAGATTTATAGCCAGTAAATCAGGCAGCACATTAGAAAGGGGAGCTGATTGTTAGTGATTTACACATCAACAGGCATTAGGATATCAAACACGCCACTCACACACACACACGCACACACGCACACACGCACACACGCACGCACACACACACACACACACACACACACACAGGATATGTATGAGCTCATTAGTGTGAAATGGCACAGAGGGCAATGTTAGCAATCTCTAAGCGCGCTCACGGGATTAAGGGATCCAGTGATTTGTGGTGATGAGATGTGGAGTCGATTACAGAGATGATGCTCTGTGTACCAGTTAGCAGGAAAAAAAACACGGTATACAACAGTGGCAATCTAGCATTACTGAGAAAGGACAATCTTTTATTTACATTTAAAATAAAACTACCTTAAAATGCTGCAGTACAAGTAAAAGGGCTGCAATTAAATAATGTATTTTTATGAAGTATATTTAGTAAAAGAGACCAAAACTGAAAAATACCCTACTTCACTGTGTATTGATATAAATGCCTGTTCTTTAATGCATAAGTAGAATTTTTATTTACTTTGTTAATTTAGTAGTTTCAAATACTTTATATAGAGCTAGTTTAGTCAAGGTCACAGGAAAAATAGGAAGAACAAGAAGAAGAAAAGTCCTGCCGCATTTTTAACAAATCTTTTCAGATTGCTCTTAAAATAAAATGGCCCCAAAAGAAAACTGAAGTAAAGGGCCAAAAACGTGTTTTTCAGTGCAGTAATTACATAAGTACCCAAAACATTTCCCCCGCTGACACACACACACAGGTGTGTAGACACAGGTGTAGAGTCCTTAATCCTTCCCCGTCGCACTCTGATTATCAGCAGATGAGAGATGCTGTGTTCAGACACATTGTCACTTTCATCACAACCCATCTTTCATCATCAAACACAGCATTTAAATAGACTGATACGAGGCCTGCTTTTATATGCATGTGTGTGTGAGCCCTCTCCGTGACACATGCTGCAGCTAAGCCTTTGTTGCTGTATTCACACACAGAGGACAAGCAGGGCTTTCAACCTGTGAAAGTGTCATCACTTCCTGGTTGCTCTGCCACCTGACCTGAGGTCTGTGTGGCTGCAGCTGTCAGGCTCCATTAGGAGACACCAGGGCTGATAGCTCCATCTCTACTCACTGATAATTGAGCTAAATGGCTGCGAGAGAGGCTGCACTGTGTAGAGGATAGTTGACTTTGTCGAGTGGAGAATCCCACTTAGAGAAATGAGAATTCAGGTTTGTCACTATGCTTACAAAATGCCAGTAAAAATGGCTACATACAGCATGCAGCTAGAGCTAAAACACATACACAAGTGCATAAAGGGGGACTTCTTATACAATGAAAACCGATAAGAAAAACAGAGCAGTCCTGGCATTTTTGACACTTTACTTTTTGAAATCTCATACTGTTATTAAATCTGCATAGTCTTTATATTTCAGAGCTGCTCTTTATATTTCTTTATCAAGGAATAGTTGAACATTTACCGAATTAAATTATACTGAGCTGTGATTCCTTTTGATGTGAGATTTACAGACAGCATTACATTACGCCGTCCTGTAAAGACAAGACAAAATGTCAACTTTCATCAGGTATGAGAAAACATTTTCAGCTTTGAGACAATGCTTTTCTCAAAAAGTTGTATAAGGTTGAAGAGTAGGGGAATTTTCTAAACCCATAAAATCTTTGGCTCGCGACAAAAATAACAAGGTATGGTTGAGTTAAAGATTGTGGTTTTGGTTAAAATAACCACTTTGTTAGGGTTAGAGGAGCTTTGCCGTCTAGATTTAATAATAACCACGTGGTTTGCTCATGTCATAATTCATACTAGAGGACGTCGTATGTTGAATGTAAACACGTTTATTTTTTTAGCAATTGCTGAGAGGACGGATATTCCTGTTTTAATTATTTTACGGAATAGCAGGTGGCGCTGGCCTAACAGCTGGTTTATAGGACCTGGATGGAGTAGGCTTTAGAGCATATGGTGACCCCTCAACCCCAATCTGCTGGAGCTGCTTAGTGGCCATATAAATAGACTGTAGAGAAATTAGAGAATTATGTTCTCAGATAAATGACTGATAAATAGGAGTAAAACAATTCTAAACACTAAGCCAATTAAAGAACTATGCAGCTAAGGTGTTAGTACGTCTTAGCAATCCTGCAAGGCTTCAGTGCCACTTCTACTTTTCTCATATCAGAGACTACAAACATGTCCAATTAGCAACTTTAACAAGATATAAAAACACCACATTATGCAGAAAAAGGGAGTAAGAAAAATGACCTTTAGCAAGCAGGTAGAGCTAAAAGTAATGACGAAAAAGGCAGAGACGCAGAGAATAATTGCTGGCTAGGAATATCAAGAAAGCATTCCTTCTAACTTTTCCTGTTGGCTGCAGTGCATGATCACATATGTTATTTATTGTACATACACAATCTGATTTTCACATGGGAGGGTTTTTACAAGAATGCTCGACAACTATGATAATACTGTCATAAAAGTTTAAGAAAAAAGGGAAAACAACAAAACTTTTCAGGTCATATATCACCTGCCCAACCCAACAGCGCTTTGCAGCAGTCCCCATTTCATCCCCAGTTCCCCCGGTGTGTTTATTAAAGCTTTGACGTGCAACAGCAGCGGACAACTCGCTGTTAACATACCTGCACGTTAATCACTGCGACATCGCCATGGTAACCAAGGAGGACAGGCCCCAGGTGGCCATCTCTCTCTCTCTCACACACACACACACACACACACACACACACACACACACACACACACACACACACACACACACACACACACACACACACACAGAAACTATATACAGTATGTAACATAAGCACAATACAAATATGGCAGACAGGAAAGTTCACTTGCAGAAATACAGCGGTAACACAACACAGTGTTGTTCGTATGTTACGCACCTTTTTTTATATATATATAATAAATAAATAAAAACGTTCTCAATTCAATTCAAAACCTTTATTTATCCAGGTGTAATCCCATTGAGATCATTGATCTCTTTTTCAAGGGAGACCTGCAGCAGTAGGTTCCACATGAAGACATAAAAACATAAATAACAGAACACAAAAGGACATCATACAGCAACAATTACAGGAATTACAATTTACATATCTATCCACATGTACAGGTACCAACAGCATCTGATTGTGTAGCATCCAACCGAGCTTTAAAAACATGTAGGTACCAGATTGGTAATT
>NW_011345642.1:7475-16355 GCF_000735185.1 Notothenia coriiceps | reverse complement strand
CGCTCTGTAGGAGCTTCCTGCGCCCTTCCCCACGACCTTCCCCCGACGTCGTGAGGGTAAAAGCTTCCGAGGGAACCCGTGGGCGTGGGGTCGGTAAGTGCAAAGGGCGACCTCACACCACACAACACACACACACACAACACGAACACACACACACACACACACACCACACACCACACACCCACACACACACCCCAACAACACACACACACCACACCACACAACCGGCACACACACACCACACCACCACCACCACACACACACAAACACACACACACACACCTCACTCCTCTCGAGTGCTACGGTAAACTGGTTACAGTAAAACCCATACATCAGTGAACATGGGTCCCTTTTTCCTTTGAGGTTGCTCCGCAAGACCCGTCGTACTGTCAGAGAAGACCAATCTAAAAAATGAACGATGTCACACATGAAAAACTCCCCAAACACTGAAACGTCTGGCAAGTAACGTCTTTTGTAGTATTTGGTGTTACCCTCCCATTATGGCCCTTTTTTCTAACTGTACCCTGAACCTCCACACAAAAGGGTGTTGTTTTGTACATACAACTGAGCAGAACTGAGGTAAAGGAAGACGGAAAAGGGAGACGTAAAGAAGCGAAGAGTACGAGAGAGTCAATATTACAGTAGTAGGGTACCGATATCTTTTTTTCAAACATTGAATTACGTGGTTTTCTAGATATGTATCTCCTTATATAAACGAAGCTAATTATACTAGCCAATGGAATCCGACCGATAGAACAAAGTTGTAAACCGACAACCAGTACAAACGTCCGAACTGAACAGAACTGTGGTCAGAACCTGGCAGACTCCAGGAGTACACTTTGACTAAGGTCCCCCGCCATTTAATATGTGATGACCAGCCTAATAAGAAGTTGAAGCATTAAAAAAAATTTTTTAGTGTTAGAATAATTGAAATGAGGTACTTCTACACATCCTACAGGAGAGGGAAAAGGAAAGAACCAGAAAAAAAAACAGAACCATATTCATCTGTTTGTGGGACGGAAACCAGCTCAACGCTGGGTCCGCGCAACGTCCCGCCAACACGGCAGCCAGACCCAACGCAGCATTGTCATCTGTTTGTCATTACTTTTGTCATTTTCTGGTTGCTAACGCCATTGTAACACATAATCACTGATGTTCCACTGTAACGGTGGTGGACTCATCAGAACATAGTGGGCTCACAGGGAGGGGGGGGCAGGAGCTCCAACAAGCCGTGTAGGACAGAGAGTGAATACACATACTATATAGAGATGCTGTATGAGAAACCAATGTGAGTTGGGAAAATTGCACAATATAAATCTATTCTAGTAGACCTCAACAATGGAATTATGATCAGTAGAAATGGCCATGACATGGGACCTTTTTAAAATATGTTTTTCTTTAATTTGCCATTAATTAAAAAAAATCTACACTTACAGTTTAATCAGAATCAGTTTTATTACCATCTAGGTTTACATATACGAAAGCAAATTCCCCGTATGTGTAAGCCTACTAGGTAATAACCTACTTGGTAATCTACTTGGTAATAAAACCAATTCTTAATGTTGGACAGATGTGCTTTCAGTCAGTTGTCTGAAACAGATTATATGTCATGTTATTTTGGGTTGCTTGTGCTACCAGCTTTTAACCACTGTGTTCCCTGCTGCAGGGCTGGGAAAACGCTGTGGACACGACAGCGCTGGTGCGGAGCTGCGTGCAGAGTGCAGTCGGCATGCTCAGGGACCAGGTGGAAGGTGGCCGCAGTACTCGGAGAGTTGAGATCCTGCTGACACTCCTCAGTGACAACGACGAAGTAAAAGGTACTAACAACACTTTTCTTTCACTGGTGTTGTTATTTTACAGCAGTTGCAGTATTCATGATCTTATCTTTCTATTCTCAGGGGAATTTTTGCAAACTGTAAAGAAGCATCTTCACTCATTGCTGGCGACTCATGATGGTTTATCCATTAAAAGCAACTGGGTTATTAAGGAGGCCTCAAACATTGACGCATTGCAAGAGGGAGGCACTTTCAGGTTAGTGCCACAGAATACACATGTTCTGTTTGCCTCAACAATCATATTTTTTTATGAACTGCACTGTTAACATTTTGTCTGTTGTGACAGGCACACCTTATGGAAGCGCGTTCAGGCTGTGGTCATTCCCCTCTTGGCTCAACTGGTTTCAGTCATTGACCGCGATCAAAACATGAACATCCTACTCAATGAAAAGTGTGGTGGATTTGTCAAGAGGCTTTGGTTAGATATCTTTGGCAATGATAAGCTGCTGGAAATCCCACACCTAACACTGGACCCCAAGTGAGTTATGGTTATGATGAATAAAGGTCATAAGATTTAACAAACTGTTAACATATTTAAAGTTTTTGTTGTTTTTCTCTTTTGACAGCTCTGAGACAAAAACAATCCTGGTGCAGAACTACATTGCCCAAGACAGGAACATGAGCTGCAGCATGCCCTTCAGCTGGAGGATCAAGGACTACCTGGAGGAACTCTGGGTTCATGCCCTTCAACGTGAAGGTAATGGCCTGTTATCAGGTACTCTACATTAGTGCTATGTTATCACCATGATGTTGATGTTGTGTAAACAAATGTGTATGTCTGTTAGGCCAAACCCAACAAGATTTCGATGAGTTCTTTTGGAAGACACCACTGGGGCGATACATTGAGAAAGCAGACCGAGAGATGCAGACAGAGTTTTTCCAACGCTACCTTCAGGATTTCATCTCCATGACAATGAACGTGACATGTCAGGAAGATTTGGAGGTTGTTTTGACTTGCAGCCATTGATTAATCTAGATCTGTGTGGTGTTAGTGCATGTTAATCCTCATGCACGTCATGCTCTTTTCCAGCTCCTGTGTGGTGCCCTGAACTGTTGCGTCAATGAGCTGCGTTTGCAGCTCAATAATACGGATACAGTGACATCTCTTCCATGGGTCCATGCTGCTTATCATAAGTTCAAGAACCGTCTTCAGAACTTCTCCAGAATGATTTGCATTGAGCCCCGGGTGACCCAGCATCTGTTGAAGAATCATCATACCAGAGACGGGGTTGAACTGGTGAGCCTCAAAAGACCGTTTTCTTCAAGGTTTTTGAAATTGCCAAGCATGCGACTTATGAATGTTTGGTATTTTAGTATTATTAACGTTGTCTGTTTAGTGGCATGTGATGTGTAGTAATACATTTCCCTCTGTCTTCAAGGTCCTTGACGTGTATGCTGCTTTCGCATGTGTGGAGTACCTGGAGCCTAGATCCCTGGACACAGATGCCCAAAGACAAGACTGGCTCAGACAGGTCAAAAAACTCCATGTTCCCATTGAGTTGATCTGCTCTGAGGACAGTGCGAGAAGCTATGGAGACAGGTGCAAGGCTATCGTCCACAGAGTACAGTAAGTCAAGCTTAATACAATTTTATATCCAACATTTACCAGTAGAAAGTGCTTCAGCTACATTAAGATTGCTCGTTTCTATTTCTTTATTCTTAGAGCTGGATGGAATCGGATATTCTCTCTCTCTCTGTTTGTGGAACATATGTTGTTGGGCATTGAGCTGGTAGAGAAGAAGCTGACACCTCTGCTTTTGAAGCATACAAAAGAGCTTTGCAAGGTTGATACGTGTTCTTTTATATTTTTTAAGAATTTTAATAACACAAATTAATTGAATTGCCATAAACCACAGTAATTCCTCTGTTTATAGACAAAGTGTTATGTTTCCTTTCTCATAGATTCTGGAAAAAAATGCAGACCTCAAAACTCAGGAGTGCTTTGAGGCAGTAATCAGTTTGCTCAAGAACTGCAAAGATGGAGCCATTGAATGCATCTTCAGGTAAAAACTCACTGCCTGCATTTCATCGGAATCACCCCTACTGTTCTTCGCCTCCACCTGATGTCTTCACCTAATTTTTTTTGTTTCAGGTTTGGTCTTACGCTGTGCCCAGTGTGTATGGGAGACGCCCAAGATCCGGTCTGCCTGCCATGTGAACACATCTACTGTTTAGCCTGTATCAGACAGTGGTTGGTTCCCGGCCAGATGTACTGTCCCCTCTGCATGCAGCCAGTTAACGACGACTTCCCCATGGTTCCTTCAGATGCCATAAGGTTGGTTACTCCTTTGATGAACTGTACTGTTATTAGAAGCTTCATGCGTTGTGAATCTGGCATGTAGCGAATTTGACCTCAAAACTGTTAAACTATGCGTCTCTTATTTTCTACAGGATTCTTATCAAACAACATGCTCAGTTCAGGAAGCAGTGCAATGCTTTCTTCATTGACCTGGTGTCCACCGTGTGCTTCAAAGACAACTCTCCCCCCTGTTCAGCTGTCATTCGTAATTTGCTGTCCTTTCTCATGGTGGAGGCCAACCATGTTGCAACTCTCGGAGGTAAGACACTTGTTGTTTTTGTTTATTTTAAAGATATTTTTTGGGCCAGAGAGTGCCTTTATTTGAGATATAGAGTGAAAGGGGGAAATAGCTCGGGACTCGAACCGTCTTCATTGGCAGTGGTCTCCTAATATGGGCCGCCAGCTCTAACCACTAAGCTATCAGGCGGCCCAGGCAGGACCCTCGTGTCCACAACCATGTCTTTGCCTATATATGCTTCATCAGCTCTGACTATACTTTTTTCTTTCCAGTCAATCGGCAAATTCTGACAAAGGTGCTCTCTCCGTTTGATGACTCTGTGGATAAAAATCCAGTGGTTCGGTCAGTGGTGCTCAAACTTCTGATGAAGTACAGGTGAGGTGATGCTGTGGCACATTGCATAAAGCCTACTTAATGTATGTACAATTCTAAGATTGTTTGCGTTGTTTATCATTTTTGTCTGAATTGTCCTTTTTCTGAAGCTTCGATGAAGTTAAAGGTTACCTGCAGGAGCATCTGGTGGAAGTTGAGCAGAGCATCATCTTGGAGGAGTCAGACAAAAATGAACTCTACTCGTTGTACTTGAACTGCCTGGAGGTACTCAAGAATTCTTGGTCTGCTGTATATTTCAAATAAAGCCTGTCAGCATCAGTAAATTAAATGCAAATAGTATTGAATAGTAGTGTCTCTTTTTCATTTCTTTAGGATTCCATGTTTGAAAGGTTGCAGTTCAGGTCCGTTGCAGACCAACAGCGGTGTCTGAAGGATGAAATTGCCTTCTTGACTGACTACCTGCAATCGCATGACCAGTCTGCTGAAAAAGCCACTGTGGAGTATCTGCAGCAAATGGCCAGAGTGCGTATGGACCTGGATATGGCTGCAACCCTCATTATGGAAAAACTCAGAAACCCTGGTGCGTAAATGACATATACGATACAATACGATACGATAATACTTTATTTGTCAGATCAAGTCTGAAATTTGACTTGTGTCACAGCAGCTCCATGTCCAACATCAACAGACAAGTATCCAGACACAATACATGAAACACAAACAACAAACATTTAACATAACAGCACAATCAGTGAGAGAAAACATGCTCAAAGAGCCTTCAGCGTGCATTTGATCATTTAGCTCTGTGTTTACTGTGAGGATTGACTGATGCACAAAGGAGTGCTTCAGTCTGACTTTATTGAATCGTGGGACCCTGTATCTCCGATTAGATGGCAGCAGTTCATATTCGCTGTTCAGAACATGGTTTGGGTCAGAGATGATGTTGTTGGACAGCCTCACTAGGTTGTTATGATGAGTCATAGAGTCTCTGACAGGGTTGACCAACAATCTTTGAGCAGATATTTAACAGGTGGAGCAGTTTTGATTTTAAAGCTGCTGACAAACATTTGTACCAGGTAGTATTGCAGTACTGCAGAATAGACATGATCACAGATGTAAAGAACAACAGAAGAATTTCTCTGCTCGCCCCAAAAGACCTAAGACGGTGGAGAAAATAAATTCTTTGTTTTGTCCTTTTGCTCAGATATTCAATGTGATCCTTCCATGACAGCAGGTGGTCAATCATTACACCCAAGTATTTATATGAAACTCCCTGCTTGATTTCATCTGTATGGATGACAATGGGACTTTATGGCAGTCAGATGGTGAGCCAAAAATGATTTCCTCAGTTTTCTTGGTGTTGATCTCAAGAGCATTGTTATCAGTCCACTCGACCACCTGATTTACAGCCTGTTGGTGCAGCTCAGGGTCGTCTGTGTTACTGAGCAGAGATATTATTGCAGTATCATCAGAGTACTTAATGATGACTTGATTTGGTGTGTTGGTACGACAATCATCAGTGTAGAGAGTAAAAAGCACAGCTGAACTCACGCAGCCCTGGGGGACCCCTACATTGGTTCTGATGGCAGATGACAGGGTTTTGTTAACCTTCACAAGTTGCTCTCTACTAGTGAGGAAAGCAGCATACCAGTAAATATGGATTTACTTCCATTTTGGCTATTTTTGACACTAAGATGTCTGCTTGTATTGTGTTGAATGCTGATGAGAAGTCTAGGAAGAGGGCTCTTGCATAGGTGTTGCGTTTATCTAAACGTTTAGTGATGATGTGAACCAGAGTGGCCACAGCATCTTCCGTACCGCACCCTTGTTTATAGGCAAATTGGTATGGATCCAGTTTGTCTTCATAATAACCTACATTAATATCTCACACACTATCCTAGTCAAAACTGAGTAATAAGGGTAAAGTCTTATGTATATAAATTATAGACTAGTAATTTTATAGCTCGAGCGACAAAACTAGACGTCCTACGAAATTATTTTGATTAGCTTTCCGTCAAACGACCTTAATGATGGGTTTCATTAAGTAATGCAAAGTGAGTAAAGCGTGTGTTGTGTGTGGTGTGTGTGTTGTGTGTGGTGTGTGTGTGTGTTGTGTGTGTTGTGTTGTGTGTGGTGTTGTGTGGTGTGTGTGTGTGGTGTTGTGGTGTGTGTGTGTGTGTGTGTGTGTGTGTGTGTGTTGTGTTGTGTTGGTGTGTGTGTGTGTGGTGTTTATGTTGTGTGTGTGTGGTGTGTGTGTGTGTGTGTGTGTGTGTGGTGTGTGTTTGTGTGTGTGTGGGTGTGTGTGTGTGTCTGGTGTGTGTGTGTGGTTAATTTGTACTTACATTCACCTAAAAAATTCGTATGCATCACCGTTTTTGGTAAGTCTTTTATGAGTTCCATTTTTCAGGACTAAATTAGAATCAATTCATTTCACGTTTCATATTGTAGTTTTATATGGAACTTCATGGTTTTTCCCTTTACGCATTAAACAGGAGCTGCCGGACTTACTTCAACTAAACCTCCATTTTGTTTCACTACTCTAGGGACTTCATTTTAGGTGAAAGTTTGGACCGAATTATCTTGATGGGTTACTGCGATTTATAGATTTACGTCACAATTTCCATTCGAAGGTGGACGAGGTCCGTACAAAACGTCGGCGAGCCGGAGGCTCCAGCTACGGTGTTTTGAAGAGAGACGGAGGCCAGGCTAGAGACTGCGTCGGCCCATTAGCGCAAGCAACTTCGAAAGGTGCTCGTACGCGACTGGACGTCAACAAATGACAGGACGGAAGAGGTACATACCTGACGTTCTCCCATAGGAACTTCGGTGGTGTGTGTCCCTTCCTCCCCCTTATTTTTGTCCCTTCTCATAGATAGACTCCATGTACATCAGTAAGTACCCTGGTATTACGTACTCATAAACATAAGTACATCAGCTGATGTTCCCACCACCGTCTCCCAGGAGTTTGTGAAAACTTTACTCCAGTCGTAAAATCAAGTGAAGGAAGGGGAACAGACCTTTCGATTTGCCATTTGCGATACGCCACACTGCACTTTCAGTACACCTGGCGACGACATCAAGGAAATTCGGGTTGTAATCGGTGGAAGTCGAATCGTCCACCACTGCACTTCAGTACAACTGCACGACATCAATGGAAATATCGGGTTGTAATCGGTGAAATCGAAGTCGCACCACTGCACTTCAGTACACCTGGCACGTACATCAGGGTAAAATTCGGTTTGTTAATCCGGTGGAAGTCGAACGCCACCACTGACTTCAGTAAACCTGGCACGACATCAGGAATATCGGGTGTAATCGGTGGAAGTCGAATCGCCACCACTGCATTAAGTTACCCTGGCACGACACAAGGAATATCGGGGTGAATCGTGGGCAATCGAATCGTCACCACTGCAACTTCAGATATAAATATTATATAAGTAGCTATTTATTTATAATAGGATACAAACCCTGAACTATTTTGACCTCGGACGTTTGACCGAAGTTAAATGTCTTTTAGGAACCGTTCTACTTGGAAGAGTTAGTTCTCTGGTGGAGATTTATTCATTACTACAATACAAAGAGGTTGGCGTCCTGGGCCAAGAAAGACGGCAGCTCCTCGTCCCCACATTGTGAGCCCTGAGCAAAACCCCCCAGGCGACAGTACACACACACTTCTTCCTGTCCTCCTCGTCGTCCCTTGTCTACAGGGAGATTGCGGGAGGACCTTCGGTAGTGTTGGACCGTGGGCAGAGGGAAACGAGGGTTAAAATGCCTAATTGGGCCGTGAGACCGTAGAGGCTGGGGGGGGAGGTTGGAGCGAGGGTAATCTCCTCCAGACACCGTCGTGGGGGGGGTGTGTGTGTGTGTGTGTGTGTGTGGTCGGTGCTGTGGTGTGTGTGTGTGTTGTGTGTGTGTGTGTGTGTGTGTTGTGTGTGGTGTGGTGTTGTGTTCTTTTTTGGTTGTCGTGTGTGTGTGTGTGTGTTGTGTGTGTGTGGTGTGTGTGTTGTGTGTGTGTGTGTTGTCCCTGCTAATGAACAACCTGATGGTCGTGGTTATCGGGAGTGGAAGTTCCCTAATACCTTTAGTGATCTTTCTTAAGAACGAGGCTAAAGAATAGTCAATGTTCGGTTTGACCCTAGGTATGGGGTTACACACCGCGCCAAGGGGAGCCCACT
>NW_011345642.1:3123-7430 GCF_000735185.1 Notothenia coriiceps | reverse complement strand
GAAAACATGCTCAAAGAGCCTTCAGCGTGCATTTGATCTGGGATTCAGCTCTGTGATTACTTTGAGGATTGTCTGATGCACAAAGGAGTGCTTCAGTCTGACTTTATTGAATCGCGGGACCCTGTATCTCCGAATAGATAGCAGCAGTTCATATTCGCTGTTCAGAACATGGTTTGGGTCAGAGATGATGTTGTTGGACAGCCTCACTAGGTTATTATGGTATGCTGAGTCATAAAGTCTCTGACAGGGTTAATCAACAATCTGGTGGAAGGAACGCAAACTCGCTAGGTAAATTATTATTAATAATGCCAACGCTCTATTAGACACTTTTTCCAAAAACCAAGCATCCGGAAAGAGCGATCCAATCAAACAGTCTGAGATATGAAGGTGAACACAGAAAGTTCCCTTTAAAAAACAATCAAACGTGGTTAGTGTGAGGAGTACAGCGGATCGGCCCAGGAGACGTAAACATGTCAGGGATGTTAAACTCGTCGAGAGTCCACCTTTCTGAGCAGCTCCTCTCTTTATAACACTGCAGCCACAAACACTGGCTCTGACTGACGTTTCTGGGGCAGCTATCTGTTTTTAAAGAGAACACACCTGACTGTGCAATTACTCAAAGCACAAAGTTGTTTGATTTTGGGAAAACTTGAAGATAATTTAAAGTAATGCCACAAAGCATTATTTTCCTACTAAATATATTCAAAGAAGTTGCATTATAAACCAGAAATATCCATTATGGTAGAGCTAAGCCCTCCTCAGCCATATTGACTTTTGGTCAAACTGCCCAGTTAGACAAAGTAAAACAGAAACTGAATCGAAAGTGTGTTATCTGTCTGATGGACAATCTAGCGTAATGAAATGTCTCCATTAAGTCTAAAGAGGATTGACAGAAACTATGAAAAATATATGTCCAACTACTGCATAATGATTATGCACCACAGGAAACGAGAAGAAAGAGAGGACCAGATAAAGTACTGAAGGACACACACGGACACACACAGACACACACACACACACACACACACACACACACACACACACAACCCATATTTCTCCTCCCATTCTCTCCTATGATGAAGATTCCTCCCTTTTTTCTCCTCCCTCTTCCCCGCAGCCAGAAAGCCCTCCAGCCTTGTGTCCTTGTTCTAGTTTTCCGTCCTCCGGGTTCACAGGAGGAGACAATGCCGTAGATTTCCCCCTTCTACTCTTCCATGTTCCCATCTTTGTTTGTTCGTTGGTTCTCACTTGACAATACCTCCTCGAATGTTCCTTATTTACTGATCACCCTATCCTCTCCTTAACCTCATTATTCACTCCTCCTACTACCTTCATGCTTCTCCTAAAGACAAGACCTCAGGTCTTTGTTCTTTTCCCCTTAGAAGAAGATTTAAAAAATACCTATTAATTTAATAAATCTGTGATGGTAGCTTAGCACCCACACACTAAATCGTTCCCACAACAAAACCTTTATATCTTTTTCTGAAAGCCTTTTATATTGTAACCAGTCTTTCAATGAAAATGTTAGTGTGTTGCAGCACATTTCTACTTGCTCTTATTAAAAGGGGCGAGTTAATATTCATCCACACATGACCTACTCTCATCCATTTACATTTCAAGAGTAGGTTGGACATCATTTGTACACAGGGCATGTTGATAAGCAAATTGAATGGTTCTATCTGTGCCGGAATAGTATCTGTTTATCTTGGAGATAATCTGGCTTTTATTAACCATAATAAACATATTGGTAACACTAGGATGGAAAATGTCTGAGGCTAATAAGAGGGCTGTTAAGAGTTTCTCCATAACCAAACAAGATTTTAAACCAAGTGTCCCGGGTGTAACATGCCGGCTGTGTGGGCTGAAATGAGCCCGCAGTTTTAATCATTGCAATGTCCACTGATATTATGTCTTCTGTGCTGTGTTCGTAATCACAATTTCCTACATTTTATTATACTGGAACAGTCCGACTTCACTTAAACTCTCTCATAAACCTTCTTAATTGCCTCACACTTTCTCCCAGGTCTTTGGGGTTTATTTCGACAGAATGTTGTTGTCTTTGTCAGCTTGCGAGTGGATTTTAATGAGCAACACTGCTAACAAAAGCAATTTACACTGAGCCGGGCAAGGTAATAAATTAAAGGACAGCTTCTAAATCTGGCAGAGCTGGTGTTATTGCGGCCTGATTCGGCACCTCCCCTGTAACTTTGGCCCGGATAATCTTACAGAAATCTCACTGGTGTGAGTTATTCTCCTTTAGTTTAATTAGCAAAGGAAGATCGTCACGCATGCTATGGGGAAATATACAGCGGATAAAAGCAAACTTTATGGGCTTACATAATCATACTACTGAATATGTTTTTTCAGGAAAGCACACAAATGAGCACAGAGGAGACAGTTGGTGCTGTTTTATGCAGCTGCTTGGTGCCAAATATTCTGTTTTATGTAGCTGAACTTGAGGATGCTTTTACAGGGAAAACAGTGCAGCTGCAGTACGAGCATGTGATAAACTAATCTAAAAGAAAATGGAGAAAAACCATTGTAATGAGGTGACATTATTTCAAAAGTTTCTGTTTACATTCAATGTTACTCATCAAAAATGAATAAGTGTATCTTTGAGCTCATTACAGTATCAACGTCCATATCTAACGCATGTGTCTGAAAATACAACAAATAAAAAGGGCAACTGCTTTAACATGATACAACATTAACCAAAATATGGAAACAATATTTAAGTAAGCTTAAATTAATCAGCGTCAAATACAAAAAAGAGCACAGAAACCTATTTGAAGCAATTAGATCTAATTGATATGTTGATTGACTCAGCATTAATCATCAACCACTTTGTTAATCAATTAATAATGTGTCATGTGTCATAATGAGTCATCAAAGATCATTAAATATCCTTTGCTTTTGGATGATTTATCAACAAAAAAAACAGACAATTTGAGGACCTTACCTAGGTAATTGGTGAGGGGTGGTTTCTACTATTATAGTTTGTACAAACTGAACATTTTTCTAATTTATCAAAGAAGTAAACAACACATCGAAAATGAAACATAGTATGCAGCGCCGCCAGCAATATCAAAACCCACTGTAGCTAATAAAGAAAAAAGTTGTTTATTGGCCCTCTGGCTCAGACCTTTTAAATGGTGTCCCACCTGCTGCTGCGCTGTAACAAAAGGGCAGATATTTGCAAAAGTCAGCGGGTGGCTACACTGTAGTATGCAAGCCCCACTGTGCGTGTTTTGGTGGGGCGGGTGGCCGCTCTCAGACACGAGTAAAAACCTGGTGACAGATAATAAAAGCAACTGTGACGTAAGGCGAGGAGAAGCGGCGTGTGAGTAAGAGTTAACCGTGTTTTCCTTCACTGTGCAGCACAGCCTTGGGACAGTCATGCAAACAAGGTTCTTCACACTCCAGCATTTAGACAGGCTGCATTTAGGCAACGTGCAATGTTTTCATTTGCACACCCTATCGATAGAACCAAGAAGAGACTGCTTGGCACCAAATGTATTATATTTCCAGCATGTGCACTCATACGTAACACCGGACGAGGTGTGAATATGGCAGGGATAGAAAAATAACAAGATGTATTTACAGTAGGAGATGGGTTTTACAATTTTTTTACAGGTGTGTGAAACTTGGCATATATACTTTTGTTTACATGTTGCACTCAATCTCAATCTTTATTTATTTATATAGCACATTTAAAACAACCTCAGTTGACCAAAGTGCTGTACAGGCAATAAATACAATAACACAATGGGAGTACAATAATTGAAAACATGATGAAAAGCACAATAACTAGAAACATATAGAAACACATACAAATGTAAAAATGTAACTAGTATTAAAAGCCAGTGCAAAGAGGTGGGTTTTTAGCTGAGATTTAAAAAGTTCAATAGACTCAGCAGTCCGGATATGTACTGGGAGGCTGTTCCACAGTCTGGGAGCTGCAACATTTGAAAGCCCTGTCACCTCTGTTTTTTTTTTCCTGCACCGAGGAACCACCAGCATATTCTGCTGAGCTGAGCACAATGATCTAGCTGGAGCATGGGGGTGCAACAACTCAGACAGGTAATGTGGTGCCAGTCCATGCAATGATTTAAAAACAAAAAGTAAGTACTTGAACTGGATCCTGTAACTGACAGGAAGCCAATGAAGATCTGCCAGAACAGGTGTGATGTGGTCATATCTTCTCTTCCCTGTAAGAAGGCGTGCAGCCGCATTTTGGACCAGCTGCAGGCGACGGACCAAACACTTATCAACACCAATATACAGGGAGTTACAACAGTCTAAGCGAG
>NW_011345642.1:0-3101 GCF_000735185.1 Notothenia coriiceps | reverse complement strand
GCAATGGGATTTCTCCACAGGGTTTTGGAAAATAGCTGGAAATAAGGTCTGTGGAAAACAAACCTGTTTGATAAATGCACGTTTTGTTCAGCCGGATAATCTCCACGTTTTGTTACCCTACTTTTATAATTTTCAAATCATAAATCTAATCGATAGATTATAAAATGGTTTTAGGAAGCGTTTCAGTGTGGCTAAAACCTTCTCTCCCTCTTCTTCTCATAATCCCTGTCACTCTCCTTTAACTCCTCCGGTTACCGCTGGTATTAAAAACATTTTGTTGAATGGTTAGGTGGCGCGATAGTCTGGAGTGAAGAAGGAGCGCGCTCCCGCTCACGGGAGCCTGCTCGCGCTGCGCTCCGCAGCAAACAGCTGTTTGCTTTTCACCCAACAACGACAACCGCCTCACGAAACGCTATGTTGTAGCGTTAATAAACGAAACAATTTAACTAAATTGCTAGTCAAAATACCAATACCACAGGACCATTTTTTTTTTTAAAGCAATATTTTTAGTGGCCCGAGCGGGCAAGTGGAAAGTACGTTATGCTGGCCCGGGGTGTCTAAATAGTGCTTCCGGGCCAGCGGGCCATTTATAATGTCGAGCCCTGACATGGTTAAATATTATAATATTTTACGTTGCAAATAAGCTTCAAGTGCTGTAAGATGCATACAGATCCACACAGGGTGGTGTGTTGGTTTGCACTGTTTGTCACCTTAAACAAAAAGGACCTTGGTTCAAACCTGGTGGCTTTACTATGAAGTGTTTTCTCAATATTTGCTTACACTTTTCACATCATGTGTTGTCAGCAATATCAGCTTTATCCTTGCTTAGGATCTCTGTCTCTTTTCTTCTTCTCTCTGTGTGAGTCACATACAGCAGCATGCAGCCAAATGGGCTCTTTGGTTGTTCCATTATTATATGATATTATTAAATCATTATTTATGATGCAGAGAATTATAATGCATTTAATATCTAACAACATAACTAATGCTTTCATTTTTTTCAGATAGTTTACATTTTTGTATTAAAAAAAATCACAAATAAACTTCTATATAGATTTAAAAAAGATGAAAAGCACTGACTGAACAGCAATATGTGCAGCTACAGTTCTTGAGTAAATGTACTTGATTATTACCCCCACCTTGTAATATTAAGTAAAATCGTATATGAAGATACAACTACGTGATATCTTACCCTGCCTAGACTATACATAAACACTACAAACTCTGAGTTGTGACCATGATTGTGACCACCTGACATAACCTCCAGTAACTTAGAACCTTTAGTCAACCCAGCAGCTTTGCAGGAGGCCAGTCACAACACGTCTCCTCATAATTAAAAAGGTACGATCCACCGCTGTGGACTGCACACCAGAAATGTATTTTTTAACAATTAATATATACAGTTAAGAGACCCAGAGAAAAGTGTAAATGACAGAGTAACACAAACTAAACTGGCACGTTAGTCACTTCCGTAGCGCCTTTAGAACGCCACGTCAGATGCCAGACTAGAAGAATCGAGCACCAAACTTCAAATTAACCGAGCAGGAGTAATGGATGTGTTATGTTTAGACAACAGAAGTAGAGAAAGCTAAACAGACTAGTGAAATTGAAGAAATATCCCCCAAAACACAAGTTAAACGCTGTATTGCTTTGATCCTTCATCTACTAAACAGCAGGCACTTTAGTGATTACCTTAGCCCAGTAAAGTTTAGCCCATTGACTGCTAACGATGTTAGCCGTAGACTCAAATGAATGGGTTGTAAACGTAAGCATGTAGCTAACGTTAGCTAGCTTGGAGCTTACAGGGCAAGAAGAGAGAAAGCTACTTGTTTCAGTCATTCAAAGAAAGGCAAGGGAAATCAGGGAAAAACATTGTAGCATATGTTATACAATATGTAGCATATGTTATACAATATATATCTTACCTGCACACGACCTGCTTTTCCATATTTTGAGTAGCAGGATGATGATAGCAGCCAGATGAGAGAGGTCCCCTGTCAGTCTGAAGATGTTCATGGTTGCAGAATGAATTAACAGACTCCAGCAAACACAGATGTCCCCTTGTATCCTTTGAAGTAGGTTTTTTAACTTAGTGCAGTTTTGTGTGAAAGCTTCTCCTCCAGAATGTGGCAGCAAACCGGGCTGAGGGCTTCAGACGATTGGAAATATGGCGAGTGTGCAGGTCGACGTGGAAGGGGGCGTGAACAAACCCCACAGAGAGATTTGGATTGGACTAAAATATGACTGACAGCCCGAGAAGACCCGCCTACAGATAGCTGGACGCAAAGTGGGTGCAAACTTCAGTCCTGTGTAGGCGAGGAGGGGCTATAGTCGTGGCTATCTCTACAAAAAGTGCACTATTTGAACCATTGTATCTGTTTTATGGTGTTGCACTGTTGGAGGAGCCTGTGACCTAACATTTTCATTGATATATCTACACTGTAGCTATGTACACATGACAATAAAAGCCTTGAATCTTGAATATTGACCTAGTTTAATGCAGTGTGGGAAAGGAACTGTACTCAAGTACTGTAATTGAGTACATTATGAGGTACACAACTACTTGAGTATTGTCATTTTATGCTACTTCATACTTCTACTCCATTACCATTTTGAAGCATTGTATGCTACTTTTTATTTATTTGACAAGATGAGTTACTTGTTATTTTCGAAGGTTTATTTAATTAATAACAACAATTAAATAGACTAATGAACTGTAATGTACTATTATGGATGACGATACCTGACATTATAAAAAGTAATTAAATGTATCTCGTTCTTTACAATTTGCTAAAATAAAATAAACACATTTATGCATCACTAATTATGATCCAGTGATAAAATAGATATCAGGGGAAGCCAACACGGTGCCCATTGGTGCCTGGTCAAAGTACTTCAAAAAAAAATGTACACTATAATTATACTTTACTTGAGTATTTCTCATTTTGCTACACTATAGTTTTACTCTACTACATTTTGTTGCCGATTGTTGTTTGTGCTTTTTACAGTACTACGGCTTCCAAAGATGACATTTTTTTCATGGATTTTTTGTTCAAAGCACTTAACTATATTCATTGCTATCGGGATGTTAAGAGCATTCC
>NW_011345641.1:0-1754 GCF_000735185.1 Notothenia coriiceps | reverse complement strand
ACCTTTCTGTGTGTCTTCACTTCCTGTCACCTGAGAGGAGAAGGAGAGAGAGGAGGATGATGATGATGATGATGATGATGATGATGATGATGATGATGATGATGATGATGATGATGATGAAAATAAAAGAGTTAATGGTTATTTCTATTTACATAAGGAAACCCGGTCATAAGTGGTTTATCAATGCATAGAAGAACCCCTTTGTAAAATTAGGTCATATTGCCAATTCATGTTCAATTTGCTTCACTTGTTCTTTTTATTTATTATTATTATTTTATTTTGGGCTTTCCTCTTAGCTCATGTTTTTATTAAACCATTATGTCAGGAGACATTACATTTTCATACAGAACTTTTTTTTGTTTCTCTTAAATTCCAATTCGATGTGAACTTTCATTTTACTGGATAATTAAGACAAATGTTCCTTAGCTTTAGCAGGATCTGTATTTTGTGCCTTTGCTGTACTTGAAGAAGCCAAAAATGAATTTCCGACAATAAAAGAGTTTGTATTTGTTTGTCCCTCAATACAATTGAAATGCATGTTGGTGAGAACATACACTACTGAGTTTGTATTTATGAATGTTTTTAGGCACATGTAGACATGATGTATCTGAACTAAAACACAGAGTTTTAAGCAGCAGCCTATTTTAGATCACTGATGAGTAGAGGAGGTCGGGGGGATGGGGGGGTGCTGTTGATGTGCGTCACCCTCTCGTCAGAGACCTAAAAACAGCTACACAAACACGTGAAGGATCACCGTCACCTCCACCAACTTTGAATATTACTGATTCAGCAATAAGAATTCAAAGTAAGAGATGAATGCTGTTGTTCAATTCAGATTGAATTCAATTTGATTGAGTCAAGCGTTTGTTATAACATTACAGTCTTAAACATGTGGAGGAAATTCGGTGCAATTGACTGGAAATAATGAAGACGCATGAGAACTGGAGCTGATGTCTTACAATCTGATGGCTTTAATTAAAATGCTTGTCCATGGAAAACAGCAAATGAACATTACCAGAAAACAAAAGAATGCAAGAATCCATTTATTCTGCCAAACCCTCTTTGGTTCTTTGCAGAGGTGGGAGTAAGTCCTACATGTGCAAGTCATGAGCAAATCTCAAGTCTTGACCTACAAGTCAAGTCAAGTCATTGCTCAGGTCAAGAAAGTCAAGTCAAGTCATACGAAATTCTGATGAATAAGCCCAGTTTCCGCATTTAAATCAGTCAAAAGCAATGGCGGCCGGCCCATAGGGGCACTAGGGGCGCCGCCCCACCTCTTCCCACATGAAAAAAAAAATATATATATATGTTTTTTTTTTAATATATTTTTAATTTTTAATGAACAAGGTAAATATTATATAATTGGTATCAGTAAAATGTATAATCTACAATAAAATATCGTTTAAAATTGTGTTACGATATCTAAAGTTACTGATAAGTCATATATTTCTTGCCTGGCCTTGCCCGTGTATCATTACCCTCTCTCTCTCTCTCGTCGTCTGGGCGCTAAGAGAGAAGCCCTCAACCAGTGCAGCAGCCACTAGCAGCTGACTGTTGCTATCTTTAAACTATGCCGCCAAAACATAATTTCAGCCAATCAGCGTCGTCAAATCTGATGGTCACAGGGCGCCTACGTCAGCGCCCGGTGCAGTCTGTGAGTTGTTTGGACTCGTATCCAAGGAGACAAAACAGGAAGCTGTCATTCACTCTGGAAGCTATCATTAGCAGCTAATGAAAACTCCGTTTTTGACATA
>NW_011345640.1:0-2477 GCF_000735185.1 Notothenia coriiceps | reverse complement strand
CAAGCCTGAGGCGAAACCTGGCACAACACATCTGTTGTCTTTGGATGAGATCAACTAACAACACAGGGTTTGGAGGTTACTGAGGATTAGGATCAAATAAAGCAGATTCGAGTCACCTAAAACTTAACAATCGACCCAAAACTCATTAGAATCAGCCCACAGATACCTCATTCACACCAACGCAACTCAGGTTCAAGCTCCGTGCTAGAGCTTTTCAGGTTCAGAACCGGTTATTCGGTTTAGCTCCGGCTCTTTTCAGACTGCCCAGAGTCCGACTGGTGCTGCTTCATTGCGTCATCGTTTGCGTCATGACGTAACCGTTTGCGTGCCTGCTTCATAAAGCCAAACCGCGCGGAAACCCCTCACAGCTGACACCGACAGCAACAACAATGGCCGATTGTGCTCCAGCTTCCTCTGTACCTCTTCAGAAGACCAGATTCCCAGTAGGTAGCTGGTCTCTTCAGTGGACCACTGCTGCTTGTTAAGGTTCTCCATCGTTGTGTACAAACTGGATAAAACGCAGGCTTTTTGTTGTTGTTCAGGAGTTGATCCCGCCCCTGCCCCCGCCTCGACGTAAGCGTGACGTATGCGGTGCTTTTGCTCTGGCCCTACCATTTTTTGGTGCTTGAAACTAACCGGATTCCGGAGCTAAGAGGCTGCTCCGCTGCGGTGTGAACAGGAAAACCCGGTGCTTTTCAAGCTCCGGCTCCGAACCGGCCCTGAAACACCGTTGGTGTGAATGAGGTATAGCAGGGACGGAAAAGGGGGTAAAAAAGGTTCTGATTAACTCATTTTAGTTCCGGCTCTTTTTGGTGTGAACGCGACATTTCGGAACTATATCAAAACTAAAGTGGGAGAAGTACTGCGGTGTGAACGCGCCTATTGTGCAGGATGGCTCTTATCAAAGTGTTTTATTATTATACAATATTATATTATCCTGTGAAACTACATATTAAAGTATTTTAATGCTGTTATTTGTCGTTGCCGGGAACATTTTGAATACTTTGTGTACTTCTGGTAGATATATTATATAAACACAATATGTTATTTATGTAGAAAGTACCTGGTAACTACATCTGTAAAATAAATACATCCATTACAGTACAGTACATTTACTCAAGTACTGTTCTTAAGTAAAACATTGAGGTACTTGTACTTTACTTGAGTATCTTCACATTCAAATACTTTATACTTTTACTTTGGCAAATGTTGTACTTTTTACTCCACTACATGTATTGTACAGATGTAGTTACTTTTCAGATTTAGAATAACAATAGCAAATACAATTAAATATGATATACATTATTCTATAATAGTATAGGTTAAGCCACCCAGTACTACAGTATATACAGTTTTTCAAATAACCCCCACACTCACCAACATAGTAGTAATGAACACATTAATGCAATAATACATACAATGCCTTAAAATCAGTCATTTTAATTGTGGTATACTGTGATGCTAATATCTTTTAAATGAAATACTTTTACTTGTAATTGAGTATTTGTACACTGTAGTTTTTAAAATTGTACTGAAGTAAATTATCTTAATACCTCCTCTACTACTAGAAAATACTTCACTCAAATTTCAGACGATTGTAAATCTTTTATTTCAGCTGTACTTACTTACAATCTTAGGTAATTTGGTTTATTACAAAACATCCTATTTTATAATCTCATATAAAGTACGTTATGTAAGGTTAGTAAAACCATAGTGTAGTGGCATGAAAGCAAAGAACTAAAGTACCTCAAGTTTTAACAGCAGTTGAGTAAATGTACTTTACGATTTTCATGCTGAAACCCTCAGATTTCCGTGTCAGTTGAATCGCTGTAGTAATTAATAAAAAAATGTCGATTTTTCTAACGCCTGACAGGTCTAAAGGCGATTTGGCTCCGCTCATATTTTGATAATTTAATCTGTGTAGGCGCAACCTTGTGGCACCTCTGCAAGGATAGTCCAAAGTCTGACGAGATACAGAGCAATTAGGGTTTATGAACGACCAACAGCTCCACATTAAAGGCATCACGCACGCACGCACGCACACACACACACACACACACACACACACACACACACACACACACACACACACATACCACACACACACACACACAGAGAGACACTCACACACACTCTCTCTCTCTCTCACACACACACACACACACACACACACACACACACACACACACACACACACACACACACACATACCATGTATACATCACTTCAGGGGACATTATATTGACTTACATGAATTTCCTGGAGACTTATCCTAACCTTAACCATAACCAACACATGCCTAACCCTAACCAAGTCTTCACCCTAAAATTAATGATTCCCCTCATGGGACCTCCATTTTGTCCCCATAAGGGAGGCGAGTCCCCACACGTGACTGTGTAAACAGATTTACACACACACACACACACACACACACACACACACACACACACACACACACGACTCGACCAACGGACAAC
>NW_011345639.1:0-3602 GCF_000735185.1 Notothenia coriiceps | reverse complement strand
ATGCCTCATTGCCTCATTTTGCTCTCCTCCACCCTGTCTTTGCATGCGCTGCAGCTGACCACGCCCCCCTGCAAAGGAGGGGGCCGAGTTACGAGCGTCATGTTGCCATGCTGCTACCATGCCACGGCAACCTCTCATTCCCCTGATAGGTGTAGAGTTGGCCATATAGGCAGAGCTCCTCGTCACTGACGTCAGACTATTTTCAAATCTGGATCAGTCTGTATCAGATCCGTTGCAGCCCAGTTTTTAGAGATTTGGGTATGGAGGAAAAGAGAGAGGGTTGTGTTTTCTGACACTTGGTGAGTTCCCTGACACACCGGGGACACATGTTCATGTATAAAAGACGTACAAAAGTGCATTTTGCATGATAGGTCACCTTTAATTTAATCTTTAAAGGTGGGGTAGGTAATTTTGGATAAACCAGCTTGAGTGCGCTAGAATTTGAAAATACACAGCCGGAAAAAAATCTGCCACTTCCTTACAGAGCCCCTCCTCCAACACACACGAACGCGCACATGACCAATGAGGGCACGAAATCAGTTTGTGCACAGATGGAAGGCTGACAGGCAGGTAGGCCATCCAGTTATTTTAGCCGGGCCGGCTAAAATTATTGGTCGTGCTTTTTACAGTACTACGGCTTCCACAGATATTTTTTTATGGATTTTTTGTCAAAGCACTTAAGATATTCATTGCTATCGGGATGCTAAGAGCATTCCATGGAGTATAACAAAAAGTGTATCTCGAGCCGGTTTCTCAAACTTACCTACCCCACCTTTAAGTTTGATTTTTTTTGCTTGTTTATATAAATATCTTGATTTTATTTCATCTTTTTATGCACAATCTTAATGACTCTTTATTTATCAAAACAATTGAGCAACGAAACCCAATTAACCCCAGGTTAAATAAAATATTAAAAATAAATATGTAATATTTTTCATACGATTATTTTATACTATTTGTGACTTCTTTTTTTTTATTAATTTTTTTATAAATGGAGCAGCTATCACAAAAAACAATTAACCCCAGGATGAATAAAAGTATTCTGATATAGATAGTTACATCTTCTATTTTTCATTACATTTTCACGGTAACTTGTTATGCTTGTGAATCTATTTTTCTTCATTTTTTAATTCTGAAATGGAGCAACCCTATTTCCCCCAGATAATTAAAGTATTCCGATTAAAAACCTGCACATTCCTGCTAATTTAAGATAAAATAGGTGCACGTTTCTTCTAGAGCAACCACAACAAAAACAACAACAACGATCTGTGAGGATGATATTTACCGTAAACGATGGGTTGGGACTCGGTGTTTTGCTCCTCCTGTTTCCTCAGGGACTCGGAAGCTTCCAGTTTGTCGACCTGTTGAAACACAACGAGCCGGCGTCAGACTGCAGCGTCACCGCGGTAACGGCGCTGAGGCGACGGTTTGTAAAGAAACTGACCTCTGTGTTATTTCACTGGCTGACGGATGGGACCAGGCGCAGACGAATACAGTCCAGATTTAAATAAAAAGAGAGCTGCAGGAGGCACGCCCCGTAACGTGTTGTAACTACAGCTAGAGAGCTACAGGCTACGCTATAAATCACATCCACCTCTTTGTGTTAGGGGTAAAGGAGACGAACACTAACAGCTACTACTGGGTTATTATGGTCCCACCATCCAGCCACCCATCTACTCAGTATGTAGAGAACAGACCCCCAACCAGCACAACCACTGACAAGAGAAATAGATGTTTTCACCTGTTTATTGCAGTTTATCTGAATAGAGTGCCACAGTGACGCGTCCTAAAACCCAGAAGTAAACTCCTTCCGGTTCCTTCGACAAAAACGCAATGCAATTTCTCCATAGGATTTAGAAAAATAGCTCGATATAAGGTCGGTGGTTGACACACATTTAAGAGACGGATCACGTTTCGTTCAGCCGGATAATCTCCACATGGCTACCCTACTCTTAAAATGTTCTAATCATAAATCTAATCGCCAGAAGCAAAATGCTAACGTTATGCTATAAACGAACTACAGCAGGGTCGCTGCTTCAACGTCACGCCAACTTAAGATCCTTATTCAAAACTACAGATTCTAAATTGTAAAAGTTGAAGCGTTTGTTTTAACAGTTTGCAGGAGGGTAGGTACTTGCTTTCAAGCAGAACAGGGCAAACAAACTTAGCGGGGGTGTTAACGTGTTCGGCGTAATGACATACAACGGTCTCGACAACTTCTGTAGTCCTATTCAGCCACTTGGTAACAACCATCGCTTTTCAGACACGTCAACTCTTCAGAAATCACCAGTGGGGTCACTGCTGATGTATTTAATATCGTAGAGCAAAACGTGATCCTTCTCTTCAATCTGTCTCAACCACAGACCTTATTTCCAGATACTTTCCAAAACCCTAAGGAGAAATTGCATTGCTTTTTAGCGAAGGAACCGGAAGTGGTAAAATGCTAACTCATTTCCGGGTTTTAGGACGCGTCACTGTGGTACTGTATATTGTTGCATTTAAGAGAGGTTCTTCTGTCAGTAAGACATCTAACAATTTCAGCTTTACATTTAAACAGATTCTCTAAAACTGAGCTCTAAAGATGCTATTAAAAAAGAGACGTTAAGTAAAACTGAGATATGCTTAATGCAGGCTTAGGGAGTAATGGATTACATGTAACGGGTAATAAGGATACAATAAAAGTATTTCCTTACAGTTACATAAAAAGGAGATTACTAGCAGGATTACAAATGTTACAATACATTCAATATAAAGATGAATTTATATCACAGGTAGACGTACTGCCTGAATGTTGTTTTTGTTTTCATTTACTTTCATTATTTTTATTAAAATGCAGTAGGTGGACTCCTGACTTATTAAACGATAATACTGTTTGCTTAGCTTTTGTAAACTATAAAACGGTATATATTTAATTAAGGACACATTTTGATCCTAACTCCTAAAAAACTAACCTTATTTTGCTTTGTTGATTGGTCTTACAAATATCCGTATGCGCTTCTGAAATTTGAAAAATCATTGTAAAATAAATCCTACATAGGAAGGTGATTTTACTCGTTCATAACTTTACAATTTATTTTTAAAAATTCTTTTTTTTTTTTTTTTTTTTTAAAATGGTCATTTATTTATTGAACCTTGTTTTGCCTTTAGGGGAAAGTATCAAATATTGCAAGAAAAAAAAATAGTTTTTTATTTTTGCAGGCTTTCTGTGTGTTAGTGACTTTTAACATTTAGGGAGGCATGCTTCAGCCCACTTAAATAAATAAAAAATATTAAAAAAAACACAAGAAGCATGCAGAGAACTCATTTCATGTTTTTGTGCTTTAGTAGAAGCAAAGCAGCTCAGAGGCAGACCATGCTGGGAAGAGACAGAGCTAAAAAAAAATAAGACGGCTCAGATCTGACCATGCTGAGCTGAGACAGAGCGCAGGTTAAACTCTAATAAAAGGTGGTTCTGGGATCAGTTCTCTACACACGCTCTGGGCTCTACTCTACAGTAAGTCGCTCTGGTACTGCAGGCTCTTCTGAGAGAACACGGGCTCTGCCTTGGTTTCAGAGGAGGGTTGAGACACATGCTGAAGCGGCAGTTGAGTTACTTTCATCTT
>NW_011345638.1:0-2974 GCF_000735185.1 Notothenia coriiceps | reverse complement strand
AGAAAATTGCAAATCTATTTCGTAACCTATCCATGGGAACATATTTTAAGTGGAGGTGGACTTCAAATCCTCTAGGGGGGTCCAGGGGCATGCCCCCCTGGTAAGATTTTTTTTTTTAAATGTTGGACTTAAATGCATCAATCTGGTGCACTTTGAGGGGGAAATAAAGAGAGACTAAACCCATATGAAACAGAACTGTATACATTGAAATAATCATAAAATCATAAGAACATGGCCATAACCAATAACATACCATATCCAATATGAAAAAACATTGAAACTTGTTTATTTATTTGTTTTTGGTTTATTTATAGTTGTGAGTGTGTCTGGGCTCCTGAACCAGACTCACCTGTCTCCCCCCTCTCCCCCCTGCTCCTCTTTGAGGCAGCAGCAAAGACTGTTTTAGCTCTCAACAAGTTTATCTTACCTTTTTCACCTAGTTAACATTTTTTTAATTATTATTCATGCATATTTTACTCATCACTCCCCCTTCAAATGGAAATATGTGTTTACATAAATGGTGACCAAACCGTTTGAGACCCACAGAGAACTTAGACTAAGTTAACAATCTAAACACTCAGAGAGTCCTTTACCTCACCTGAGCTGTAGTTATCAGTCTCTCAGTCTGACAGGAGAGGACTCTCCTCCATCTTGTAGACAGCTCATTATATCCGTTAGCGCCGCTAGCTAGCACCAGATGCTAACAACAACAATACACGTAACCGGTGCGCGCGCTTTCTCTCTCGCTAGCTCGTGCCACACATACACACCCTCCCGAGCTTGAATGACACACAGAGACCAATCGAGGGCTTTAGTGTATGATCTGTATGAAAGTGGCCATGTCGGCAGGCCACATCATGTAGACAGCCAGTCACCCTCTGTGAGGCAGAGTCAGACCCACATTTGCGCAGCGTTGCGTTCACAATACATACATAAAAAAAAATTTTATGGCCGATGGCCAGTCCGGGCCTGTGTTCCGCTGTAACGGTGGTAGACTCATCAGAACAGAGTGGGCGAGCTGACCAATCAGAGCAAACTGGGCTCATAGGGAGGGGGGGGCAGGAGCTCCAACAAGCCGTGTAGGACAGAGAGTGAATACACATACTATACAGAGATGCTGTGAGAAACTAATGTGAGTTTGGAACATTGCACAATATAAATCTATTCTAGTAGACCTCAACAATGGAATATGATCAGTAGAAATGGCCATGACATGGGACCTTAAAGGAAAACATTGTTTATAGGACTCATTTTCAGTAACCAGGCACGAACACATCTCAAGTTTCAAGGCTTTATTTTCATTTGCACGTTAGCTACAGTGTAGATAGGCAATGAAAAACTGAGGTCAGAGGCTCCTCCAACAGAGAAACATATAAAAGACAAAGAACAAATAAAACAGATAAAATACTGCAAGAGAATGTTTTGAGTTATGCCTTTTGCTTCTCACCTCCTCGCCTCCTACTGCCTCCGTCTTTGTGTTTCCTCAAGTGGCTTCAGCAAACAGTGCAGGGAAGCATCACCTTTATAAACGGTCAGCAGCTGTGTGGGTGGATACTCACAGTAAGGTATTGACACGTTGAAACCTTTTTTATGTGCTTTCATTAGACTCAATGTTTACTCATATCTCTTACTCGGTCGTTTGAGCTCAAAGGGACCTGTTGGATACCGGATAATGGACACTTATACCCAATGTGACTCATTATATTATGTGGTTTAAGTGGCATTTAACATTTGAACCCCACATGCAAATGGTGTAGTTTGCATGCGCTAACATTGCATTCAGCCTGTTGCAGTTGCTCCTGGTTGTACTTTACTGTAACATGTTCAACCCAGTCTCACGGAATTTCGTGTTATAGTTAATGTAATCTATTGATTCGTGCACAATTTCCCCATTTTATTTCGTGTCACACGATTTTAAAAGCAATGTAAAGAATAAAAAATTAGAAGGAAAAAAGATTACAAAAATACTGATGTCAGTATTCTGAGGCTCTGAGCCCCATTTCTTTTCCTCGCGGACGGCAAAAAAAGTCAGACATTATACAATGTAAAATAAAAGCAATAATCGTGGCTTGATATTGTGTAAGAAAATGTTTTTATGAACCCCACAGCTTCTGGTCTTCCAAGACCCGACCGGACAAAAATACGTGGTGCAGGCACGAAACATACTACCAATAGAAATACATTGCTTTTAAAATCGTTCTGTGTGACACGAAAATGGAAAATCGTGTTGGTGAACACGAATCAATAGATTAGATGTCGTGACTATAACACGAAATGCCGTGAGACTGGGTTGAAAATGTTGAGCTTTCTTTTTTAATCGTACTGGTTATTTTTACTGCTAGTAACTTCTATTAGTAACCTATTAAGCTGTGACCCCCTCTACATTTCTTGTTGAGAGATATTTTGTTGGGGTTTTTTGGCCGTTGAGCTGCTGCTATTTGCATTCACGCAGCAACCGCATGGCTTCTCGTTTAAGGAGAAGCTAATCGTGCTAAAGCCGGTTAGCATTGTGGTCAGAACAATGGATATCCCCACTGAAATCTGAAGAAGTAACAAAATGGATGCAGGGTAAACCCAAGGACGAAGAAGGAGAGCTGGGTCCAGATTTATGGATAAACTAGATGTAAGCCATGTCTTCCACCGCTTATCATGGGCAACGTAAGATCACTGGCTAACAAGCTAACGACATTAGCTAGGAATCAGACGGAATATCTGGAGTGTAGTTTAATGTGTTTTATGGAAACATGGCTGCACTGGGATGTATCTGACAACTTACCATCAATGGCTTTGGTCCGTTTTACATTTTCAAGAACTCTATAGACATGAAACAAGACGAACTGGCACACAAAGGTAGACGAGGACTATATATAGAAGGGTTAATGGGACACAGGTGGCCACCATTAAGGGTGAGGCTGACAATCACACTGGGGGGAAAACCATAGGGGAGAAAGTCAAGGGCTCTTAAAGGAGAAGG
>NW_011345637.1:0-1556 GCF_000735185.1 Notothenia coriiceps | reverse complement strand
TAGGCATATAACCAACGACCTGTACCACCAATTTGACCCTCCAGAAAAACCTGATTCTGCGATCGCAGAATTTACCGCATAATCAGCAAAATTGATTTTCAATTGTTGAAAATCAATACAACTTTTTAAGCTAATGCAACTACTGATTTCTATAGCTCTTGTTTTTGGAGTCCCCCTTTTATTTCAATACAATTTGAAAACCTATAAATGTCTTCAAAGTGTAAACATGTAATCCCTCTTGTTGTAATGCTCGGCTGTGTTACTCTCCATCATGTCGTGTCTCCGTCAGCAGACTTTGCTAAACATATTTGTACTGAAGCAGGAGTATCAGTCGCTCTTTCGCCTAATGGGTGATTTCCTTGTCAAAATGAATTTGCCCCGCAGTGAAAACGACTCTGTCTGATCTCCAGACTTGGATCTGAATGGATGAAAGGGTTGGGTCAAAAAGAGATATCAGCTTTCTACGGCAACGTCAGGCTAAGCTAATGACGAATTACATGTCAGGTTAGCGTGGGATCATACGGATGTTTCCCGGAGGGATTTATGCCGTATCAGCACCTGTTGCTAACAGGTGCTAAACGTTTTTGGTGGCTTTGAAGTACGTGCATCAATCGAAATGTTCTGCATGCAGTACCGGGATAGTTTGGCTTAATTCCTTAAAGCCATACACAATACATATCATAACTGGAGTGGCAAACGGAGAGCCATCAAAGTCAATTCACCTCGGACTGGAAACGTGAGCTTCGATTAGTAAAGTGGAAACAACATCTATGCTGAAAGAAGATGAGTTTCATTGTGTTGCTCATAACGTAAAACAGGACGTACATTTTTGTTTTCAAGCTGTTGTTCCAAGTTGTCAGTTTAACTGGAGTGGCACGGCTCAGGAGAGAGAGCAGTCAAACCCAGGTTCCTCCAGAAAGAGAGTCAGAATGTGTCCTTGATCAAGACACTGAACCCTGAACAGATCCTGATGGGCAGCCTCTGCCTTCAGAGCATCAATATACAGCTCTTTAAGTAGGACGGTAGAATAATAAAACGGTGTATGATGCTGTCAATCTAGCATTTCACTCTTTAAACAAAGCAGAAGTAACTGGTGTTTCATTATTTATCAGCTTCAAACCTGTTGGCTGATAAGATACCATATGAACATGACTCAAACCAAAAACAGGCAGCCAATCAGAAACAGGCCATATTAGGATATATGGGACATTAGACTCCTCAAACAATGAATGCATCTGTGCTTGTGGCACATACAGTACCTATACAGTTTACAAATTCATGTAGAGATGTCCCGATCCGATCACGTGATCGGGGATCGGAGCCGATCATGTGATTTCCAAAAGATCGGAATCGGGAGAAAAAAAATCGGGGATCGGATTTTATTATTTTTTTTAAATACTTTTTTTAAATTTTGTATTCAATGTTACAAAACAAAAATGACCATGTTCAAGTCTTAAAGTCATCCTGAGGCCTTAGTTTTGGTTTCAAATGACACAACATCATGTATGTGTTGCTTCTTGGGGCTTGTTTTCATAGACCTGGTTGCTTATTTCTCT
>NW_011345636.1:4330-7208 GCF_000735185.1 Notothenia coriiceps | reverse complement strand
ACACACACACGCCAACACAAAACCCGCAGTCTCTAGAGCAAAACACACACACACACACACACACACACACACACACACACACACACACACACACACACACACACACACACACACACACACACACACACACACACACACACACACACACACACACACACACACACACACACACACACACACACACACACACACACCTCTTGTTCCTTCTCTCTCCTTCTTTTCTCTGCATGTTCCCTCTCTTTGAGTCTTCTGCACATTACTTTCTGCAGCCTGCCGCACCACATTCAGCGTCTCTTTTCATCCGTCGGCCCTGGAGATGCTCCCTCTTCGTTACCAGAAATGAAATGTCATCCTCCTCTTTGTTTACTGCATGTTCGAAAACAACCCGACAGTACCAGAGAGGCAGCTTGTAGAGCAGTTTGAAAAGGAGGTGATTTGTAGAAACTGACGTCCTTGCCCCAGCCGCCCTGGCAGCCGGTCAGCTTTTTAAACTAGTTTGTGTATCATTGAAATCTAACTCCACTTTATGCTCCAGTGTTTTAATTCCTGCAGTGGAAACCTTGCTGCGTGCAGAGTGAAGGTCACTGAGTAAATCCCTCATTATGTGCATTAACTGTTATGACAGTCAAGAACACTCTCACACAGAAATGAATTAACAGTGTCCCTCTTTTTTTAGTCCATCCATCAAACTATGAAAGAAAAACTTACAAATCCTATATAATACTTATAATTTGTAAAAAAGTCCAGCTGAGATAAGTGTTCATTTATCATTCAACAGCATCCACTACTTTTGGGAGAAAAACAATAAGCCATGTTAAATTGATAGTTTATTTCTGGTTTAGCATTTTTGCATGATTTTCTTTCAAACTTTGCAAAATATGCAATAAGGTCAGAGTTCAGAAAGAAAAAAAATCTGCCTCCGTTTTTCGGTGCATAGTGAAAAATACTGGAGAAATCTCAAATATTCACAGTAAAAAATAGGAAAATCTATTAAATATTTAATGAAATATATATTTTATAGAATAAAAGAGCTGTGCAGTCACACAAACAACTCGCCAGCAAAACATCTGCAGACTTTTAACAATAATACTTGTTAGCTCTCTAGCTAACGTATTCTTATTTACAATCCAAGACACAAATCAATTAAAGGTGGGGTAGGTAAGAATGGAGAAACCAGTTCGAGTGCGCTAGAATTTGAAAATGAACAACCGAAAAAAAATCTACCCCTTCATTCAGACTTCCTCACAGAGCCCCTCCTCCAACACACACGAACGCACACATGACCAATGAGGGCACGAGATCAGTTTGTGCACAGATGGAAGGCTGACAGGCAGGTAGGCCATCCAGTTACTTTAGCCGGGCCGGCTCAGATGATTGGTCGTGCTTTTTACAGCGCCACGGCTTCCACTGATGAAATTTAATGTATTCATTGCTATCGGGATGTTAAGAGCATTCCTTGGAATATAACAAAAAGTGTTTCTGAAGTGAATTACCTACCCCACCTTTAACTCACCCGCTTTTGCAGAGTAAAAACAGCTGCAGAACAAAGCTGCAAGAGCCAAACTGAGCCGGATTATTTGCTAAAAAGTGTGTTTTTTATTCTTCAACACTGCTGCTCGGAAAAAGCATGATGAGACAATTAGGGGTGCAAGTTTGTGAAAGCTTCTTCAATCAAACACATGAAAAAAGGACCAATAAATCAGAGGCTTTAAGGCTAAATGAACATAGCTGATGTTTGTCCCAGATAATTGACCTTCCTTTAAATAATAAGAGAACAAATATCCACTTATTTGAAATGGCTGTGATTTTTTGACTGAAAAAAGGGAATTGTGATCATTTCAGTTGACCTGAACAGAGAAGAAAGCATAAATAAATCTGTGAAATGACCTCATGAGCTTAAAAAAGGAGGACTTGATGCTTTAAAGATCACACATTGAATCAGCTGTTAGAGTCTGGGATCAGAATCAATTATAATTTACATTCAATTACAGGCATTTCAAAATCTGTGTGCAGGTCGTACGAAGGACACGGTTATGTTTCCACCCTCGTGCGAGACCCAGCCAGGATAAATAAATAAGATAATGAGATGATGATAAGATTCCTCTCACCAGTCTGATTGGTTTTTAACAAGGGAGCCAGGTGACGTGTGTAATCAGTTAATCTCTCTGTACAAATGTTTCACACACAAATTACATAATGTCATTTCCATCAGTCGGGCACCAGCTGCTCTGCACTTGTGCCTGTTTGGAGATTTCCGACAGGGGATTATTTCATTATTTTAAAGCTGCTATTCTTTCAAATCTAGCGCATTTCAATGGTGATGATATCCCAGGTTGTACACCCTTCAAAAAGGCAAACATACAATGAAGTATGAACAGACATGCACACGAGCTAGATCGATGAATCTGCCAGGATGGAGAATCTACGGCAATAGAAAATGAGTAAAAACACGAGAGAGACACAAGAATGTTAGCACATTAATGACATGCTAGCTGACATTGGAAAGGAGTGAGCGGGGAAACCTTGCAGCTGATGCAAAGCCGAAAAAGCCACCGCCATGAAAGCTGTCTTTGTAGAGCCTCTTGTGTTGTTTCTTTAAACCTGCACTTTGTCCTGTCTTTGGAATGAATCGTGTGATATTGTGAGAGGTTCCAGATCTGCATGTGCTTTGTCTCTCTTAGCGGTCACACTCACTCCTGACCGGCAGCTGTGTGTTCCCGGAGAGATGTGGCACCAGGAGCAGAGTGACACCCGCAGACAAAGAACTCACAGTGGCTCTAATTACTTTACACACACACACACACACACACACACACACACACACACACACACACACACACACACACACACAGTGTTTTTTATTCTTCAACACTGCNCA
>NW_011345636.1:0-4266 GCF_000735185.1 Notothenia coriiceps | reverse complement strand
CACACACACACACACACACACACACACACACACACACACACACACACACACACACACACACACACACACACACACACACACACACACACACACACACACACACACACACACACACACACACCATTGTGATTACTCTTGACCGCTTTCCAGGAGTACGCTGTTAACAACTCATTGTTCACAGCAGGAGCGGAACGGAGAATTACAGCACATGCAACTTCAAATGAAAAACAATACTCCAAGAAAAACAACAGAAAAACATCAAACAAGTGTGAGTGAAAGACAAAAGCAAACACAATGACTTTCAGAGTGCAGATGGAGAGGAGAAGGATAAGAAACCCATATGGCACTCTGAGAAGAGACTAAAATAACTCCCATCAAACACAAACAGGCTCCCAATGTGGCCTTGGAATGAAATGCCATGACTTTTCTATGACTTTCAATCATGGAGCGAAGGCACATCTGTGCAGTTTTAATTTAGTTGGGACTGGCCAGGCTTTTTCTCCGCTCATGATGGTTTATAAAGAAATAACATGATTTACAAAACAGCTGAAAACAGTCGGTCGGTCTGTGAACACTTTATTCAGGCTGAAATAACTCAACACTTGATGGATGGATTGCAATTCAAATTTGTGTAGATATTATTGGACCCCAGAGGATTAAACAAGATGATTTTGGTGGGGATCTTTTCACTGGATGAATAGTTGCTGCACCTTTTTGGGGGGCATTTCATGTTGAGATTGGTCAATGTTAATCATTCATTCATTCATTCGTTCATTAATGGAAACTTTGACTACACATGTTCTTCAACAACCTTTTTTTTGTATGATTAAGAAGGGAAGATTATGACATCTTTATGTCCAGTTTTTATGAGACTTATTGTTTACCAAATAAGTCGACACTAAAGTGAAGTTTAAAAAGAAGTAAAATGTCACTCTTTGTCAGACATAACGTCAAATTATGATGATTAATACGTGTCCGAAAATTCAAATGTACCCTCCATTATTAACTAAATAGGTAGAGAAGAAAGGTAGACAGACAGACAGACAGGGAAATGTGCAAAGCCTAGGAATACTATCAAAAATATAAAAAGTAAAAAGATTCACAAAGTATGTGCATTCATAAAGGTGGGCAAATGAACTTAAATTGTGCAAAATATAATATGAATTCAAGCACTAAAGAAGTTTCAGAAGCTACAGAATAATCGTGTCCACTTAGTGAGTCTAGTAAGAACTACGCATCCTTCCTGTGCACTTCTGTTTCCTCCTGCATCAAAGAGCCCTGTCAACTGATTTGTGAGAAGGATTTAGGTAATCCATGATAATGCATTGATTCCCATCAAAAGTCTGACAAATATTACAGATATTCAGTGTCCGCTGCGGTGTTACTGAACAACGAGAGATATCAGAAGCTCTGCAAACACAACAACAAGAGAAGGAGACGATGTCCTCAAACAGCAAGCAGTCACGCTGTAAACCAACCTGTCAGAGAGACATCACACCCTCCTGTGTGTGTGTGTGTGTGTGTGTGTGTGTGTGTGGTAAATCCCACACTGCTCTCCCCCTCTATTTCCTGACTGCCGTGTCCCAGCGGAGCTCCGTGTCAGCCTTCTGGCCTGTTTGACTGTAATGCTATAAGCTAATCGCTAATGGTTTACTGGGGGAAAATTAATTTAACAGCCTGCACTAATGTGTTTAACTTCATTGAGATTAACGTCCATTTAACTCTCTCTTTATACGTCTGGCAGCTCATCCTGCATTGTGACTCTGAATAACAACACATGAGTGAGTGAAAACGAGCCTGAAAGATGGAGGGGGATTATTTATTTAGCTTTAGCATAATCTCTCTCTTCTTATCTTTATACTGTGTCTTAATACTTCCTCCCAGTACACTTCTATGTTGTACTTTGAACACTTGCATAGTGTGTGAATTTAAACCAAGTAGTGTTATCTTAAATTGCCCAAATCTGGTGTTCCTTCACCAGAGGTGTCAATTTAAATTGATAGCTAGCAAGCTGTTAGCTGTTAGCTTGCTAGCTACCAACGTTAATGTTTCAGTGGTAGCAAATCCTTGCAGACTCCTCAATTTACCCCAAAAAAAATAATGTTGGCTTATTTCTTTACACTTATATATATATTGGTATGTTTATTAAATAACGGCAAAATAAACAAATGTTTCACTTTCATTTGTTTAGTGCTGTTTTTACCGGAGCAACCTCAAGAGCTAATGGTAGCGCCACTTCCGCTACGTAGCAAAGATGGCTATTGTTCAGCGTTTACTCTTTTGACTGAATTCATCATCCAGGTACTCATAGTAAAATATATTTGTTATCATAAAGCATTAGGATAGATTTACGAAACGAAAACTGAAAATATAAGTACAGAAGTATCCAAATTAAGATGTAACACTTGTCTTTCTGCTGTACTACTTTTAAAACAACCAATGTCACAATTTCCTTTGTATTGGATAGTTTGAGGTTATTATCAGTTTATCTTCCTATTCTATTTTGCTAAAGTCAATATACTGACGGAGTACGAGCATGGCCTTTCTCTACAGCCAGTCAGGCACAGAATTATTTTCTTATTAAACCAGAGAAGATCGGAGAGTTATTTCTGGCATCAAGGGTGAAGGGGTGACTGCCCGTTGGAGCTTTTTCAAGCTTCGGATCTCTCCCGGATGAAAAAAAAGAAAAACAACATCTGGTGCTTTTAGTAAAAGGTCAAAAGATACAAGAAGTCCTGAGATGTGTTACTTTATATGGGGAAAAGGCATTTGATACCATCTATCCGTCTCGATATTGCTTCTAACGCTTTCTTTAATATCAGCGAAACAAAAAAGGACGTATTGTGTATTTTTAAGATTCCCTAATGACATTTTTAATTGTTTTATTTTGCCTCAAAAGTATGAAAATTTAGAAAAAACAAGCACAAAATCACCCACTAGGGTTGCAACTAATTTGCTGGCACATTTTGTAAATGAGATTTCCCTGAATTATGAATTTACTGAAATAAATTACAAGGAAAAATAAGAGGTTGTTAAATTTAGCAGCCTGGATCCAGAAAGTGATAGAAATGTATCTTTCATGAATATTTTAATTGCATGTTTTTTCTGGACATGCAAATAATGAATCAATTAATGCAAATAAATATTGAGAGAACATATATATTTGAACTATAACACCTTCTTAGTATAACCAATGTTTTCCTTTCATTCTCACATACCTCTCCTTAAAAGGGAGTGTGTGACCTAATCATAAGTACTGTATGTGCTAATGATACAATCAACTCAACCATACCATTGAAATACATGTTGAAACAAACTGCAAAAATGTATAATTAAAACATAATATGTAGGCTACTCTCACTCATTCATACACGTTGACGTCACCACTTCTTCTTCTGTGGCACGTTAGAGCCCTCTACTGCTGCAATACTGCCCCGAGTGGCTGTTATTGTTAAATAATGCTTGTGTTCGTTCGGATGAATTTCTTTGAGCTTCGACTTCTTTATCCCCTTCGCAATGCAGACTGAGCTTTAGTGCCCAGGGATGCTGGACCTACTTAATGGTTATTTTGTGTTTTTCTGTCTTTTTACTTTTGTGTTTGAATGTTTTGTATGTCTGTTTTACATTAATGGTTGAATCTAGCCATTTTTACAATCATGAATCACATTTATGCGTAACAAGTGACAGTGAACATTATTTGTTATTATTTCCAGACTTGATGATTTAAAGGGTATACAAATCATTCATTTGAATATCAGGAGTCTATTGCCCAAAATTGATTTACTTTGGATATTGGTTGTCCTACATAAACCTAAAATCATCACACTCAGTGAAACTTGGCTTAATAGTAACTTTTCCGATAGTGAACTACAAATCACAAATTATTTGCTTTACAGATCTGATAGATGCAGCAAGGGTGGAGGTGTGGCTATTTATGTTTCCTCTGACCTCGTGACTGAGCTAATTGCTACTTCTATAGAGCCTCTACATTTTGAATGCATTTTTATTAAAATCATTTTTCATGTAAATAAATGTGTAACTATTGGTAGCATCGATAGGACACCTTCTTCACCTGGAGAGTCTTTTAACCACATAATCGAAACTACCAACTCCATTTCCTGCTGAAATGAAATAATCTTGCTTGGTGATTTCAACAAAAATTGGTTGGATAAATCATCTGATAGAGAGAAAAAACGTTTCAGTAGTCTAAATGTTAAACCGCTAATTAATGAGCTCTTAGAACCCAATCTCTGCTTGACTGGATAC
>NW_011345635.1:0-1888 GCF_000735185.1 Notothenia coriiceps | reverse complement strand
TGTATATCAGTATATATGTGGAGATTATCCTGCTGAACAAAACATGTAGGAATCATAAATGTTTGTTTGACAGATTATTTTCCTGCAATAATCCAAAATCACATGGAGAAATCCCATTGGTCCAGGGAGATGCTGCCTTCAGGGACCAAAACCACATCATCACTGCATAATTATATTCAGAAGACAAATCACTAAGCAATGAGCCACAGGATGTGTTGATGTTTGGAGGTGTTGTTATGTGCGTGTGAAGTGGAGTAGAACCTCACTGCTGATTTTAAATAATGATGTTGAGTGTGTGTTCTCTACATATCTCTGAGCTGCAGTGTTAACAAATAGCATTGACAGTATATGAGTGTATGTATTAGTGATGCAGTGCTCTGAAACATCAGATACACTCAGAGGTGATGCACGGGTCAGGATATGGTTCAGAAGCCCAAAGGCCAGATCCAGGAGTCACTGTTGTTGTTTCTGTTACTGAACTACTTCTGCGTTGTTGTGTTTTTAGTTATTTCTTTAGTTATAGCATTTGGTAAGGTTCAGCGAGATGACGTCAAAGGAATGATTTCCATTTTGGGAATAGTTGACATACCAGGAGTGACATAAGATAAGAAGACTGACACCACTATCATGTGTTAATGGGACATTTTAAATTGTTATCCTCCAGCCAGTTAGCTTAGCTTAGCATAAAGACTGAAACTGCAGTAAAGAGCAAGTTTGACTCTTTCAAAAGGTGCTGTTTCTCCCTGTCTATTTGAACATTGAATTCGGTCCCTATTTTGTATGTTTATGTGTCATTTGCTCACAGCCTAAGTGCCATGGGAAAGACAGTATTCCTCCCTGTACTCCAATCTTGAAATATATCCAACTCATCAACTACAAAGACTTGGCTTGTTAAACCCATTATGACAAGGCACCAGTGTAATCTATGGTAATGTGTGTTCATTAAAATAAATCACCAGACCTCTTTTGGTGTAGCCAAGCCTGTTTAAAGAGTGAAAGGAAAAACAAAGAGTGCATACGACGCTGGGATTCTGTAGAAAATGCGCTGCTTGGTGCCCATGGTCTGACATTCACACATCACGTGCATTGAGATGATCATTTGGGACGGTCAGCTGCCGACCCAGCGTCAGGCTCGGATCCATTTCCACTCCTCTTCCTCCATTAGTTTAAACTCACTTTGAGGTGTCAGTGATCTTCTTTCTCCTCCACATAACCACATTGTGAGCACAAATCCATAAATATGTGCTTATACATTTTAATGGGAGTCTTTAACAATATTGGTATGACTTTAATATATTCAGCAATGTGGCGAATAAGATGTATTCTCAAGACTCCCCCCAAAGTTAAGAGGACCTACTCTGATCATTTTCAGGTGTATATCAGTATGTAGTGTCTCTACTTTAAAGAGTCCTCTCCTGCTGATGTTCAGGTGTATATCAGTATGTAGTGTCTCTACTTTAAAGAGTCCTCTCCTGCTGATGTTCAGGTGTATATCAGTATGTAGTGTCTCTACTTTAAAGAGTCCTCTCCTGCTGATGTTCAGGTGTATATCAGTATGTAGTCTCTACTTTAAAGAGTCCTCTCCTGCTGATGTTCAGGTGTATATCAGTATGTAGTGTCTCTACTTTAAAGAGTCCTCTCCTGATGATGTTCAGGTGTATATCAGTATGTAGTGTCTCTACTTTAAAGAGTCCTCTCCTGCTGATGTTCAGGTGTATATCAGTATGTAGTGTCTCTACTTTAAAGAGTCCTCTCCTGCTGATGTTCAGGTGTATATCAGTATGTAGTGTCTCTACTTTAAAGAGTCCTCTCCTGCTGATGTTCAGGTGTATATCAGTATGTAGTGTATCTACTTTAAAGAGTCCTCTTCTGCTGATGTTCAGGTGTA
>NW_011345634.1:0-1772 GCF_000735185.1 Notothenia coriiceps | reverse complement strand
ACGAACACAAATACCTGTACTTTCTACTTCTTACATGTTGAACTCAAATACCTGTACTTTCTACTTCTTACATGTTGAACACAAATACCTGTACTTTCTACTTCTTACATGTTGAACTCAAATACCTGTACTTTCTACTTCTTACATGTTCCAACAAACTTCTGTACTTCTACTTGAGTAAAGGATGTTTGTATTTGTGCCATCTCTGACTATTTTCATGTCATGTTACTGTGTACTTCTACTCCTCTACAGTTCAGAGGTACATGGTGTACTTTTGCTCCCCTACATGTATTTAATAACTTTAGTTACTTCTCAGATGTGGATGAATGATGTGAAATCTAATCAAGTGTTAAATCAGACTTTAGTTCCACCTGGAGTAAATCCACCAGCTACCCTGCAGTATACAAAGTCATTCAAACTAGCTGCACCTTTACCAGCTTTGAGAACACTTTCATGATCAATCATTATAAAACATATCATATATATTATTCTGAAATGGACCAATCAAACAATGACTACTTTTACTGTCGCTATTTTCACTATATTTTGATGAGAATACTTTTATACTTTCACTTGAGGAACATTTTGAAAGCAGGACTTTTAATCGTGAACACCACCAGGATGTAAAGATGTATTCATCTCCGGATGGTTCTTAGAATGAGACGAGCTGCTTTGATGGACCGTCTGTAATCCCTGCGTGTTCTCAACCTCCTGCAGCGTCTAAAATATCCCCAAACTAAAAAAGACCCTCTGCCTCACAGCCCCAGGACGCACGTAATGACATTACTGTAATATCAACTTCACATCTGTTTATTCGAGTGTTTTCTTATTATTTCTACGTAGAGCTGCTTGTCAGACGGTGTACATGCTCTTGATATTGGAAATGTGTTTTTCTTCTACGAGGCGGAGGAGCCTTCGGGGGAAACGGAGATTTATCTTCTCAGAAAACAGAAACTTCTCAGAAACACCGAAGGAGGGGAGGGTCTTCTGGGGGTTCCACACCTCGGGGGGCTTCGTCTGTCTCTCCTGTAAAGTGTCAGATTTTCTGATGTTATTGTGTTCCTCATTTCTTCTTCGCCTCCCGGTTCATGTTCGTGTTCCCCGGTGACGTTGGATATTAAAGCGGTGATGAAACAGCCGACAACGAGCTGTTAACCTCCATCTTCCTTCATCTTCCTCCTCCTCCTCTTCCTCTGCAGGCTTCCACTAATTATCCTCCACACGGCAAATTAAAGGCGAACAGGTTGATCCCCACTACACGGCGAATGGGTTTTTAATTACTGATTATGATGATGTGTTGAACCAGAAACAGCTTCAGACAAAGAGCAGGGCTTCATTTAAAGCAACACCTTTTCACACGTTGTGTTTTATGAGAGGGATTTCTACATTTCAGAGGATTACAGCCTCTCCTGCTGCGGACCAGAGACTCAAACACATGCACACAATATTCCTGTTTTTACCCTTTATTTAAAAACAAAATATCATAAATGTTTGTTTGCCACCAAATACTTCATACCCGACTCTTCGTGACCGGATACGGTACGCAACATGTGGAAGAATTCTGATCAGATTAGTAAACATTGCATGAGTTTTGCTCGTGTTTTCATCAAGTGGAGCTCCGTTAGCTCCTTAGCTCCGTTAGCTCCTTAGCTCCGTTAGCTCCTTTGCTCCTTAGAGGTGCTAATGTTGTGCTTCGTCTTCAGGATTCATAACATCTCATGGAATCATGGGTTAGGGTTAGACTGCCTTCAGTCTTTGGCTGACTCTCTGTA
>NW_011345633.1:0-2840 GCF_000735185.1 Notothenia coriiceps | reverse complement strand
CGGATCGGGAAAAATCGGTATCGGTAAATTGTCAAAATCAAATGATCGGAATCGGATCGGGAGCAAAAAAAGGTGATCGGGACATCCCTAGTTATCCCATAAAACACAAATAACAAATTGTTTGGCCTATGAGACCTTGTTTTCGCTGTGATGCTATGACATGCATTTAAGTGAATAAATCATAACTGAGAAAATACTATGAAGACATTACAAGCATCTTAAAAATGATTCATTGGCCAAAGCTTTGTATTTAGTGCGGACATGGTCGATGTGTCCTTGAAGCGGAGACAGGTCGTCCCAAGAGTGACGGCAGGGTAAGATGACATGTGTATGTTTTAAAGATTTAGTGAGATTTATCACTGTTTCTGTTTCAGCTGCAGGTCGAAATAAAGAGCAGAGGTAAAGGGCGGGGAAACCCAAAACAAGCTAAAGGTGGCTAATTCAGTTCAACTTTATATCACTAAAATAACCACATTTTACATTTGACTAAATGTAGTTATTTCAGCAGTTGCTAACATAAACACAATCTGAGGTCACTGTGGTCCTGCCTGACTCTCATCATACTGCTTCCCTGATGGCTCCCACAGGATTGTTGACATCCTCATGGATACATCTTCTTATTATACACACATGCATTTCCAAACATTTGGTCTACCTACGTTGTAAATGTATTATCTCTTTGATTTACACACGGCATCTATTGCACGTCTGTCCGTCCTGGGAGAGGGATCCCTCCTCTGTTGCTCTCCCTGAGGTTTCTCCATGTTCCCCTTTAAACTGTGGGTTTTCTCTGGAAGTGTTTCCTTGTACGATGTGAGGGTCTAAGGACAGAGGGTCTAAGGACAGAGGGTCTAAGGACAGAGGGTGTCGTATTGTCATACTGATATTCTGTACAAACTGTGAAGTCCACTGAGACAAATGTAATATTTGTGATATTGGGCTATATAAATAAACATTGATTGATTGATTGATTTATTGATTGGTTGATTGATTGGTTGGTTGATTGATTGATTGATTGATTGATGAATGACATTTTACAAAAAGACAAGTGAAGCACAATCTTAAACTAATTTTCATAAGTAACACAAACCACTGACAGTAATTATACATTAATTATATTACTTTTCTTTTACTGTCAATGTAGATTTGTCGATAAAGCTTATTAAACCGGATGAACAGGTTCAATTAAATATCACAGCCAATTACTTTAAACCATTTTCAAGCGAAATTATAATGCAGTTTTAGTGACATCCTGTGATATCATTGATATTATTCAGCTGTTTTGCCCTTAGCCTTGGCGCTAAGCAACATGCACAAAATATTCTGGTTTTGTTTGAATAGCCATTCAAAATGAATTCTCTTTTTCATGCTGCTTTTAAAATGTGCATCGTTCCTATACTTATTCAACCTTGTGTACAGAGCCAAAACCTGTTGATATCTAATTCCTTCATAACATAAGCAGTTGTGTTTCTCCTTCCAACTAGAAATGTGCACTTTTACTTTGGGTATGCTTTTAAGCTTTGCAAACGGTTGGATATAGCTTTGTGTACAATGCACAGAGTTGATGTTAAACGGTAAATGGCATAGTTGGATCAAATGTCCGAATAAGGCTCCTAAAAACCCAAATAGTATATCTGCATATCCCTCATGTCTTAACCCGGAAAATAGCACATTCAGAATAAGGCCTGATTTGGAACATCGACACATAATTAGCTTTTTACGTGATCACTTTCAATTTTGGATGATTGTCATATTCAGAATAATATTAATAAGATATTAGTGTGCACATTAATGTAGTGTCTGTTTCCTGTCTGCTGCACTTCTCATACATCACTCAATAAATGATTGTATTCAGTGCCTTGACACTGAATCCTCTATTAACTCCAAACAAAACGAAATGATATTAAAATAAAATGGGCTATAATATTAGTTTGCAGCTCGACTATTAATTACTTTTATTCTGCAAAACAAGTACATAATGATCGTCTTTAATGAAGCGAGTTTTGATGAAGTCTTCTTGTGCTTCTATATATAAAATGTGTGATTGTGATAGAAGGATATTAGAAACAATCAAAGGCTGCATAATGGTTTTAAATAACATTAAGAGCGACAGAAGCTAATGTAGAGAAACAACATCATTTTGCACCCTGACACTCTCATGCTATATACATTAGCAACCATTAGAAACACTTTTAATGCCAATCTCTCTGCACGACATGAGCTCAAGTGGTCCAGTCCGGTCCTCATCTGCAGGAACAAATCAAAGCTCTTCAAAGCTGGGCGAGCAAAATGGAAATTGATAGCGCTAACGGGAGAGTTGAGATGAAACCTTCTGATCCATCTTTCAACACACTCCATCTTTAATCATCTTCCTCGATGTGAATGTTGGCTTCACGAATTTCTGAATTCACACCCCACAGAGCGGAATCACTCAGGAGGTTTGATGCCAGGCTTTCTTCTCCCTTCCCCATGTCTTTATTAACCCTCCTGTTTTATCATTCCCCATTAGCATCCCTGCAAGAGACAGAACTACAGGGGGTTCGCTGGATGCTAACATGGTCAGCTAAATGTTTCAAGAGGCAGGGGATAGGACAAAAGCCTTCCACTTGTACTACAGAGCCTGTAGCTTTGTCGCACCACGCCTCGACTGGCCCATTCCCACTACTCTGTATTCTGTGATTTAATGAACATCTGTTACAGTTCAGAACACTCGGGTAGAGACGCTGTGTTTTCTGAAGCTGTGTGAGAATATCATGAGGCACTTTCACACCGCAGTACTTTTCCCACTTTAGTTCCGATATAATTCCGAAATGTCGCGTTCACACCAAAAAGAGCCGGAA
>NW_011345632.1:0-2726 GCF_000735185.1 Notothenia coriiceps | reverse complement strand
AAAGGCATGCAAGACTACGGCTCTCCCTTTTACATCTGCCTTATCCGAAAACCAGTCAGTTTAACCCTAACCCTAACCCTAACCCTAACATGTCACCCATTGAGCATGTTTGGGATGCTCTGGATCGGCGTATACGACAGCGTGTTCCAGTTCCTGCCAATATCCAGCAACTTCGCACAGCCATTGAAGAGAAGTGGACCAACATTCCACAGGCCACAATCAACAACTTGATCAACTCTATGCGAAGGAGATGCGTGACATGTTAGGGTTAGGGTTTAACCCTAGGGTTTTCGGACCCCCCCAGACCCCCCAAATAAAGCAAAACTGCACGTTTCAGAGTGGCCTTTTATTGTGGCCAGCCTAAGGCACACCTGTGCAATAATCATGCTGTCTAATCAGCATCTTGATATGCCACACCTGTGAGGTGGGATGGATTATCTCGGCAAAGGAGAAGTGTTCACTATCACAGATTTTTTCAGATTTGTGAACAATATTTGAGAGAAATGGTTATTTTGTGTATATAGAAAATGCTTTAGATCTTTGAGTTCATCTCATGAAAAATGGGAGCAAAAACAAAAGTGTTGCGTTTATATTTTTGTTCAGTGTAGAAACAAATTATTCTTTCATATACATTTTTTGTATTATTGTTTCACATCCTTTACTTATATCTGATTGTATTTACTCCTGTTTCATTTCAATCTGTGAGGTTTCCCTGAATGTCCGATGTGGGGGGTGGGGGGAGGGTAGGGTTAATTTATCATGTGTCAATGTATGTATGTGTGACTGTATGTTCTTTCTATGTTGAAAAACCCAATAAATATAATGAAGAAAAAAGAAAAATGACATATTTCCTTGAGCCAGAAAGTGCTTGAATGATGACTCATCGTTATACTTCCACTCACTGGAGGCCACATCTATTCAAGCTCCCGGTGAGGCTTCCTGGGTAAATTGGAGAAAGTTCTCAACCCTTTATTCACTTCTGATGCACCGTATCACATAGCTCAACTAAGTCATTGATCATGGGAGCAGCCAAACCTTGTTTGAGATGAAAAAAGAGCCTCGCCAACGCAGAAGCTCCTGAACTTAACAGTTTCTTGGATCGATGTCACGACTACATGCAGCAAAAGAGGGGAGCGAGAGAATAGAGTGGGAGAAAAAAAATAGCGTTTTTTAAGATAGGGTTTGCTGAAGGAAGTAGCTGAAATATACATCACAGCATGCTGTTCTCTTTTGAGATCTCACTGCAGTCTCAGGAGGTGCAGGGGTGGGAGAATAGAAAAAACACGCTCTTTAGTCACAGAGAGATGAAACTCAAAGAGTGCACTGCGAGAGATGGCAGGGATACAACAGCGGAAACTGCCTTAATGTAGCAGCGTGTTAGGTGGTAGCGTGAATTTCAATCACAGCACCAAGTGAAATTAATCAGGGATGTGGAGGGCTCTTGACGATTCCAGCAAAAGTGAATAAGATCACAGGAACGTCACAGTGCTGCATATTACAGGATCAGGGTTAGACAATAAGATAATCTGCTGCTAGGGAAGAGGCATTATTATGAATAACAATGTCTGTGAGTGTGAGTGTGTGTCCATGAATATATACATTTATTTAATTTGTTAGGTACTGCTCATAAGCTAACATCTTGTCAAGTGTTATCCCTTGCAAACACTGCCTGTACTGCAATGGGTCTCTAGTGCATTATATAATTAACATACACATACATGTTTTGCTACAATTGTGGGGACCATGACACTCAAGTTGAATGGGAGCCCCTTTTTTCGGGGTTGCCAGGTCGATGAAACATATTTTTCACTTTTGAAAACATTCGTACTACAACCAACCCGATATCACGGCAAGACGTGAAGATGTGACGATTTACCATGCTGGGAGACGTGAAGATGTCACGATTTCGTCCCTTCAAACGTGACAGTTACACAGACCCGGCGTCATGGGCCGCTGTTTTAATCAGGGCTGAATACAACATATTAATTGTTTTATTATTAGGCCTATGTGTATTGTTGTTATTTGTAGGGCTTTGTCCAAATATTTATTTTTGTTTTAAACTATGTTGAAAGATTGGTTTAATATAATTTTTTTATTTTGCTATGAAATTCTGAATGAAATTCTGAATGAAAGGCTGCGCGCGAGACTGGTTTTTTCACTGGGTTGAGTCGTGTGGGTTTTTGAGTGAGATGCGGCACAGCAGCCTGTCAGTTTACTCTTGCTAGATTAGTTTGGCTATTATCATTTATATTTATCTGCAACAATGGATATCAGGAAGTGGTTCATGAAAGGAATATGGCAACTCAGCGCCAGATGCAGGCAAATTAGAAGAAATCAGTTACCAACGAGCTAGCAAGCCAGCCAGGGACAAGGGAGGCTGGCAATCAATTATATTTTGAAGATAAATTGACTCTGAAGCCGGCTCTCTCACAAACTGCTCTGTGCGCAAGCAGACCGCTGCACACGCTCTCTGCCTCGCTCAATCTCTCTCTCTCCCTTTCTCTCCATCGCTCAACCTCACTCCACTCTCCACCCTGTGTGCGCTCCAAGTTTGCCTGCGTGCTTGCCCAAGTTGGCACAGCGTTACAAATGGATGTAGCCTATAATAAGACAGTCAACAGCCTTATGGCAACCTAAAACCCCTCTCTTTCCGTAACAACAATTCACGAGCAGATTTCCCGGGAAATGTACGTTTCGGGGTGGGCCCGCCCTGGTAAATCAAATGC
>NW_011345631.1:0-1567 GCF_000735185.1 Notothenia coriiceps | reverse complement strand
CTTATAGGTAGGTATGGAGAGGAGGAGGATAGTAGTAGTAGTAGATGATAGATAGATAGATGATGAATGATAGATAGATGATAGGTAGATAGATAGATAGATAGATAGATAGATAGATAGGTAGATATATAGATAGATAGATAGATAGATAGATAGATAGATAGATAGATAGATAGATAGATAGATAGATAGATAGATAGATAGGTAGGTAGGTAGGTAGGTAGGTAGGTAGGTAGGTAGGTAGGTAGGTAGGTAGGTAGGTAGGTAGGTAGGTAGGTAGGTAGGTAGGTAGGTAGGTAGGTAGGGGGTGGATGGATGGATGGGTAGGTAGACAGACATGTAGGTAGATAGAGAGAAATATCTGAGTGGCTTAGATAGAAAACAACGAAGGAAGCCAAATACTTAATAATGTTGATATAAAAAGACTCCCATGTTCGTGTAAACGACCCCAAAATAAGTATGAGTTCATGAAGTTTGAATGGTTTCCAGAGGGTCTGTGTTTTACCAGGAGACGTTGCATCTTCGCCTCGATAGCAGCCGACACTACAGCTGGATCCTAGAGGGGAACAGACCAATATATATGCTCCTTTAAAATGTATTACAGCAACTTAACTCACTTCATAAAGCTGCTACTTACTTATTTCTACTGTAGATGCGTACTTGTATTATTTAATCTTTCTTCTTTTTGTTTAAAATGTCAACTTGTTGTTTACTCTGTCTTTTATCTGCACTGTGTCTTTGCCGTGTCTAAATAGGAGGAATAAAGGATTTCTGACTCACCAGAAGACGTTGAATCTTTTCTTCCACGGCAGCCGACACCAAAGATGGATCCTAGAGAATAAATACATATCATGGCAATATTCTTCACATAAATATGTTTTTTTAAATCATTGTAATAATGTGTGTTTTTTATACCAGAAGATACTGTATCCTCTCCTCCACAGCCGCGGACACGAGGGCTGGATCCTAAAGGAATACAAACAAAAATGCTTTAAATCAAACTGTGGAAGAAACCCAGCTCTTATAACCCATACACGTTACTAAAGCTTTGGTTAAAAGTTACATTAAGTGCATTTAATCATGAATATCAAACCTCAAAGAGCAAGAATCTAACGTTAGCTTCAAGTTAGCCACACCTTTCTAAATGCTACATACAGCAAGACTGGCTTCAGACATACTGCTGCTGGCTTTTAAAAGTAGAAGTACTCAGATCTTGAACTTGAGTAAAAGTAGAAGTACTCAGATCTTGTACTTGAGTAAAAGTAGAAGTACTCAGATCTGGTACTTGAGTAAAAGTAGAAGTACTCAGATCTTGTACTTGAGTAAAAGTAGAAGTACTCTGATCTTGTACTTGAGTAAAAGTAGAAGTACTCAGATCTTGTACTTGAGTAAAAGTAGAAGTACTCAGATCTTGTACTTGAGTAAAAGTAGAAGTACTCAGATCTTGTACTTGAGTAAAAGTAGAAGTACTCAGATCTTGTACTTGAGTAAAAGTAGAAGTACTCAGATCTTGTACTTGAGTAAAAGTAGAAGTACTCAGATCTGGTACTTGAGTAAAAGTAGAAGT
>NW_011345630.1:0-1460 GCF_000735185.1 Notothenia coriiceps | reverse complement strand
GGGGTTGGATGACCACTTCAAGTCAGTAAAAAACAGATCCTGTTTTCCATGCTTCTCTTAAGTCTAGACTTGGGTGGATGTCGTTTTTTACTCATTAAAATCACTACAACACTCCTGTGGTTATGAATGATAAGAGGGCCGATGGCAAGCTGTTCCTTTGTATCTGAGGAGTGATTCCAGGGCAGGGAAACACGAGTATCACACACTCTTCTATAAGCAAACCTTCCCCATCATTAAACACCGCTGAGCTACATGTCCTGTGCTTTTATAGAAGCCCAACAATGCTGTAATGTGATCTCAGCTCCAATTTCTAGCCTCTATTTTCAGAGTGATGCCCAGAGTCTCACACCGACAGAAGCTCCTGTGGAGCGCTCATAAATCATGACTCAGACCAATGAGTGTTGGATCCAGGTTGTAAGATGCTGTTGTTGTTTCTCACTAATCTCCCCCTCGGGGCTCTTGAAAAGGAAGTTTCATTCTAATGTTTTTGTTCTTCTCATAAAGCATTGAACCCCCCCCCTCTTTGATAACGCCTCAGTTATAATGGTGTCACATAAAAGATCCTTCAGAATGAGCAACACATCGGTGAATGAGGACGTCGCCGCTGTCAGTTTCCCCTCCTAGGAATTGTAAATGTCGTCACTTTTTCAACAAGACAGGTTCAAAATATATAGAATTTATTTTTTGGGGTGTGCCTTTTTTCTTTCTCTGCAGTGCACCAGAAAATGTATGATTATTTTATATGAGCTTGTAAAAGTTGCAGAGCCAGGACCTAAATTAGAAGATAGCACAGTGGCTCGCTGTCATAGTTTTCTGGATCAACATCTATTTTTACCGAGGCTTTAAACTAAGAGCACGCTGCAACTAAAAGCAAATAAAAAAGATACGGCCCCAGCAATACATGCAGTGTTAAGAAAAACAACCCTAGTTTATCTAAACAAGCTGTCAAAAGGGTTATCAATTTACATCCTTATTTAATCAAGATCTTCTTCTTTGTCCGTCAAGGAGGTGTGTGGCGCAGTGGGTTGTGCGTTGGTGTTCGGATCAGGGGGTCACAGGTTCAAACCCCACTGCAGTCAGCATGTCGTTGTGTCCCTGAGACACTTCACCCCAAATTGCTCCTGTGGGGATTGTCCACAGTATTGAGTATTTAAGTTGCTTTGGATAAAAGTGTCTAAGTAGTGACATGTAATGTTATTTAGAAAGAGAACATTTATAGAAATCTTAAGTAAAAATGAAACATGGTTTACATGTAGAGAAGAGAGAATGGGAGGGATGAAACCTCTTTAATGGTCACACATGCAGAGCACACAGCACACAGTAACATGTGTTCTCTGCTTTTAACCCATCCTACCAGGAGTCTAGTACCGGGAGCAGTGGGCAGCTATTGTACAGCGCCCGGGGAGTGTGGGGGAAGGGGGGTGTCCGGTGCCTTGGTCAATGGCACCACGGCAGGGCAG
>NW_011345629.1:0-5325 GCF_000735185.1 Notothenia coriiceps | reverse complement strand
GAGGCGTGCTTGGGTAACAGGCACAATGGAGTAGTATTTTGATGCATGTGGGGACGTTTTTTCTTTGGGCCTAAGGACAGGTTAAAGATGTCAGTCAGGACCCTGGTCAGCTGCTCAGCACAAGAGCTGAGTACACGTCCGGGGATGCCATCGGGGCCATCGGCCTTATGTGTGTTTGTCCTGCTCAGTTCAGCATGCACATCTGTGGTGGAGAGTGTGAGGGGCAGATGGTCTGCAGGGAGAGTGGCCCTAGTGGCTACCTCATGATTGACCCTGTCAAAACGAGCATAAAAATAATTAAGCTCATCTGGAAGAGAGGGGTCAGTGGACGGGGGGGAGGCCCGGGTGGGTTTGAAATCTGTGATGGTCTGTAACCCCTGCCACATGCGTCGGGGGTCAGAGGTTTTAAAGTGCTCCTCAATCTTTAGCTTGTGGCTGTGCTTCGCCCTTTTGATGCCCCGTTTCAGCTCAGCCCTGGCTAGTCCTGCGCGTTTCCTGACCTGAAGGCTGTGTCACGTGACTTCAGCAGTTGGCGGACCTGCCCATCCATCCATGGCTTCTGATTAGGGAAGATTTTGATCTGTTTGGTGGTGGTGGCATCACTGATGTAGGTGTTGATGCAATCCAAAACAGAAGAGGTGTATGCGTCAATGTCTACTTGGGAATCCATAGTGGCAGTTACGGCGAAGTTGTTCCAGTTGGTGATGTGAAGCTGACTCTGTAAATTGGACTGCTCCCTCAGGCCAGACTTTCACTGTCTTGATCGAGGGCTTGACTCGTCTGATAAGGGGGTGGTATTTGGGTAGAAGGAACAGTGAGATATGGTCTGACTGACCCAGATGGGGGAGAGGGAGGAGAGGGAGGAGAGGGAGGAGAGGGAGGAGAGGGAGGGCCTTATATGCATGTTTGATATTGGTATATACATGATCCAGGGTTTTATCTCCTCTTGTGGGACATGACACATGTTGGTGGAGTTTGGGAAGAACAGTCTTTAGGTTGGAGTGATCGAAATCTCCAGCAATGATGAAGACAGACTCCGGGTGTAATGTCTGTTGCATGCTAATGGCTACATGCAGTTCCTTCATAGCTAGTTTAGCAATAGCATCGGGTGGTATATAGGCTGCAATTGTAATGATGGAAGTGAATTCTCTGGGCAGATAGAAGGGTCTGGATTTAACCATGAGAAATTCTAGGTCGGCAGAACAGTGCCTGGTAATGGTGCTGTTGTCTTTACACTAGGAGTTGTTGACATAAATGCACAGTCCTCCTCCCCGCATCTTACCAAAGTCAGCTGTTCTGTCCGAACGGGTGCAGTGAAGGCCTAGTAACACGAATCAAACTTGGTAAATTACAGTGTACCGAACTATTTTAATTCTGAATACTGAATTGTATACAAGCGCCAGTTCTCTTTATTTCTGCAATATGTGTACACTGTGTGTGTGTGTGTGTGTGTGTGTGTGTGTGTGTGCGTGTGTGTGCGTGTGTGTGCGTGTGTGTGTGTGGAGAGTATAATCCTTCCTTGCGACCAGCCTCTTTACCTGCATGCTTTCAAAGCGAACAGAACAACAGGAAGACTGAAGTCCTGGCCCGACGCCCAGGCAGGAGCTCATACTCCAGCTAAATTCTGAGATAATACATGCATCCCTTCAGATATACCTTAAATCTCTCTATAAAGGATTTACAACAAAGGGTTAGAGTATACGCTTCTATTCTGCGAGCATAACAATCTATTTCTGAGCGGGTGGGTGTGCAGAGCGAGATAGAGAATGAGAAAAAAGACAGAGAGTGAGGCAAAGGAGAAAGAGAAGATTCAGTGAGAAGATAAAACAGGGAAAGTGAAGAGATGAAAGCAGAGGGAGAACAGCTCTCCTGATCCTCTTGAGTTAGCCTTTCCGGAAGCCTTTGGTTTGTTTGGTTGTCTTTTTTCTCAATAAAAAGCCTTCTCCTGTGGGACTAAACAGGGTCATGAGACAGCTATCATCAAGAAAGCATCTCAGAACATCTCTGTGGCATTCAGTGTCTATAACTGTTAAACAGCTGATCTGGTCTCCCAGATAAAACACAGCTCAATTATATCCCTTAATGTCTCTGTCTGTCAACTGCAAAAAAAAATTGCCAGCAGACTTGTGTTTTTACAAGTTTTAATGAGAAATCTAGAGATAAATAATGAATGACACCCGTTTTGATAAAAAAAAAAGAAAGATTGGCAGGAAACAATACGCAATAAATATGCACAATATAAATCTAGATAAGGCTTCATAAAAACAAATTGTCCCACAATAGGAGCATGCAGGCCAGATACACAGTTATTCTGCAGAAACTTGGGGAAAATGACACCACTGTTAATATGAGGGGCCAGTGTTTTGTATGAGAGATGGAAATGGTACCAACTGTTTCCTGTATTAAACCTCAGGTTGAACTTATACAATGGATCAGTAAGAGCAAAGCCGTTGAGACATTTGTGCAGAACTGATTCTGACTTTTGCCTGATGTGTTTATAGTCAAAACTACAAGGTATGAAAAGCTGACAGTCATGATGTGTTTGTGTTCCACAGGGCTGTATTAGATGCCAGGTTCTGACTCTGAATACCCTGTTGGGACTAGTGTTTGCCAAAGAAAGTAAATGTCTGATTTTCTTTCTAAGCATCTTGTTCCTTTTTCAAATTCTCAGAAACATCCCATATAAATAGATGAACAGTAAATAGGTTAAGCCTCCAGTATATCCCGCCTTGAACAAAAGTGCACAAGTTACAGCAGCTTTGAAGTGTATCTTCTTCTTGGGTTCTATTCAGTTTGGTGCATCTTGAGATAGTTGCAGCCGGCTGCAGGTGAGAGGCTCCGGTCGCTGCCAGTGCATGAGCTGAAGTAAACCTAATGCAGAGCTCCCAAGGAAGGCCCTGCAACGGGCTGTAAAACGTCTCAACATGTCGTTGGTGTCCCACTACCTGCCATCTCTGACCTCCAGCACACGGTGCCCCCCTCCCATCAGGGAGGAGGGGCTCAAACCCTCCGCGCCTCGCACTCAGGGACTTTTCTCCTTGTGACTCATTTACCATGTCTGTGTATAACTCTTTATAACATCTGTATTTGTTACAGAAGTATTTCAATGTATATGAGTAGTAATATTCATACCGCTTCAATCAAAAAAAGTGACAGGTGCTGTTACAGGTCACACCTGCTACTACTTATGCTAATGACCACACTTTGTATGCTAATGACCCCCCATTGTATGCTAATGACCCTTTGTGATCCCCTTTGTAACCCTAACCCTACCCCTTCCTCCCTCCTTCCTTTTGCTGTGATGTCAGTAGATAGAGGGGTGGAGTTAGTTTTTGAAAAATATGCTCAAACTAAATAAAAAGCCAGTCATTTCCACTCACCAAGTCACCTTTCAAAAAGAAAATGGCAAAGAGACGCATCAATATGGGTTTAATCAGCGAGACGCCTGTGACAACTAACCGCCATCCGTCGGGAGCGCCAATAAAGAAACGGATGCAGTATCTGTGCCGGGTTCAGACACCTCCGTCTGATGCTCTTCGTGAAAAATGGAGTCTGGAAAATGGAGAAGTTTTGGGTTATGTGTTCAACTTTATGGCGAATGAACTGCATTTCTACAATCGGAAGAATGGAGAAACGTATGGACCCCGCAGTGTTAAAGCGACGTTTTAGTTATTTTCAGCTACCAAGATACTTTTTTTATACACTTTTATGTAGGAACATTTTACAACTGGTATAATGTCAATTACTTTGGCACAAATGTATTTTCTTAAAGACTGTGACTCTAAAAGGCAAGTTTCTTTTGTCTTTCTCTTACTTTTTGGATACAGTTTTATGTATAACAACTTTAAAAACCGGTAGAAAGTTAAGTACTTTTTCTGAACAGATTTTCTTTTAGGACTGTGACTCTTAAAGGCCCTTTGGGATTTTAGTAAGACAATCCAGTTTTCTGGAAATAACTTAAATTATTTTTGTTTTTTCTCCTACAAAGATACTTATAGTTACACTTTAATGGATGCAAAACTTTATAACTTGGTAAAATATTCATTAATTTGTAATGAATTGAGTTTCTTAAAGAATCAAACTCTAAATGGAAAGTTTGGGATTTTAACACTGTTTCGATGAAACAATGCATTTTTTGATAACTTGACTTGACTAACATTACTTTTTAAGTTTTGTGAGACTCTTAACTAATGTTTAATTACTTTAGTTTATAAAGGGCTGGAGTCTCACACAGTGTCTGTGAATGTGTGTGTGTGTCTGTGTGTGTGTGTGTCTGTGACTGTTTGAGCCTGTCTTCCCCTATCCCCTCCTCCCGCATTCCTGCCATCTTGTCAGTAGACAGAGAGAGGTGGAGTTTAAAACAGTCACCTTACACTTGTATTGTCCTCTCTAAAACACATTGTCTGTGAAGGTGTGTGTGATACTGTGTGAGCCCCCTACCCCTGCCTCCCCCCTTCCTGCCATCTCTCTGTTTTTGCTATGATGCCAGTAGACAGAGTGGTGGAATTAGTTTAAAACAGTCACCTTACACTTTAGTTGTCCTCTCTAAATTAGATTTAAGGTTTTTAAAATGATTAGTGTTAATTAAGGGCTATTGTTATTTTGGTTTATAAGGGGATAGGAGTTCAACTTTAAAAATGCACAGGATCATTCTAAGAAGAGTGAGAGGGCTAATGAGCCAGCACCATACTTCCTCTATGCGTTTTCTTGACCTGTATCTGATCTTGAAAAACTCTGGTAAGTACTTTTTATTTTATTTTATAATATCATGTAATTATTTAATGCTGCTTGGTGTGTGTTAAACAACCTATGTGCATCTGTTGTTTTTATTTTGTAACAGCACTATGGCTCGTAATGTTTTTTTAATCAAATCTTTTCTTTTTTTTTGTGTGTGTGTGTCTCAGTTCAGGAAAGTCTGAACCAAATACGAATTGGAATATTAGAGAGGATTAACTATTTTGGTGGAACCCCATATGATTCATTCCCTGTGGAAAGTGGGTATATATGTATTTAAAACTGTATGTGTTTGTATCTAGCTTATTTTTAAAAATCAAATATGTTTTTTTTTTTTTTTGCTGATGTGTAAAATATCCAAAATAACGTTTTATATACTTACTCTCTTGTTAAAAGGTGATGAAGTTTGCAGCGTAAGCCAGCCATCAGTGTACCAAAATCTCCCCTCTATGGAGTTTACACACAGCCTACCTTCTGCGACAAGTGCTGATCTAAGTTTGATCTTCAGTGATCCTCTCACACACCATCCCTCAGAGAGCCAGACAGACTCGTCCCCCTGTAACGCCCCCCTTCAACAGGTCTGATGCTAAC
>NW_011345628.1:0-2073 GCF_000735185.1 Notothenia coriiceps | reverse complement strand
AAAAACCGGAGCATTCCCTAGCCCTAATCCTAACCCTCACACCAGATACTGACTGGTTTTCGGACCCCCCCAGACCCCCCCAATAAAGCAAAAATGCATGTTTAAGGGTGGCCTTTTATTGTGGCCACCCTAAGGCACACCTGTGCAATAATCATGCTGTCTAATCAGCATCTTGATATGCCACACCTGTGAGGTGGGATGGATTATCTCGGCAAAGGAGAAGTGCTCACTATCACAGATTTTTTCAGATTTATGAACAATATTTTTGAGAAATGGTTATTTTGTGTATATAGAAAATGTTTTAGATCTTTGAGTTCATCTCATGAAAAATGGGAGCAAAAACAAAAGTGTTGCGTTTATATTTTTGTTCATTGTAATATGCTACATAGGGGCGGACTGGCCATCTGTGTGTTCTGGAGAATCACAGAACGGACGGTTGTCCTTGTTATTATGCCGTTTAAACCAATTATTTAAATTTTAAATTTGTTGAGGTGAAAGAGGTCCACAGCGAGGCTGCCCCCGCCCTCCATGTTGACAGTTCACGAGCATCGAGCTCTTCTCCCCCCCACCCCGTTGACAATTCACGATCGTCGGCACACTGATCACAATTTTTTTTTCATATTAAAAAGGTTGCCGACCCCTGATCTATGTTGATGTTACACATGGAGCTGCTTTGATGCAAGTCAGACTTGATTTGACCAATAAAGTATTATCGTATCCTATCGTATATCAACAGTATGTTCTAGTTAGACAGACGTTTTGTGATGTTATATAGTCATGTAGAATAATGGGAGATAAACTCCTTCTTCTGCAGACCATTGACATGCACTAAAACCTAAAGAAAACACTACAGCAAAGGGAAACCCCAAAGAGCATCATAAGGCCTCTTAAGGTAAATCATGTGAGCACTGATTTGATCAAAACAAAGAAAATACTTTCCTCCGTGAAAAAACAAATTGATGAAAACAAAAAAACTTGAAAGTTCATTTCAATCTTACCCAAACTAAAATGAATGCCTAAATATTTTCCTGACTCAAAAAACAAACATGATGTTTTCTCCTCGTTCGAGTGCAAATTGGATCGAGATTACACCAACTTGCCAAAGACTTAAATTGGTTCTCCGGAAACTCTCCCAGTAAAGTGCCACCTTCACTCTCAGCAACTTCTTCTCCAGCACTCTATTCAAAGTAAGGCTTGCTTTTCAGGGAGCATCATTTCCACTGTAGTGAAACAGCCTGGAGCCAAACCCTCACCGTTACATTAATGAAGTTCGTTAATGAAAGTTCGCCAGGTTTGAAAATATGCTACAAGTGGAAATCTCCAGAGGACGTCCTTTACTTACTTCCCGTTATTCTGTCTTACTTAACTCTCATCTCTTTCCTTTCAAGGTCATCGTTCCTTTCCTTTTTCCTCCCTACCTTATGTCCTTTTCTCTATTGAATCATCAGCCCCTAGTTTAGCTGCTATAGGCTTGGACTGTCGGGGGACACCTTACTTCTTCCTTCTCTGTGTCTGTACCTGTGTACTCTCATGTTCCGAATAACCCAGCTTCCCCAAATGTCTTTTTGGTGTCTATCTACGCCGGGATCCTGAGTCGAGGCTGATCCTGTTGCTGTGGTCGTGTGTCCTGGATCCTCTGGACTTCGAGTCGTGGCTGAACCTGTCTCTGCGGTTCTGCCTGACTCTCATCATACTACTTCCCTGATGGCTCCTACAGGATTGTTGACATCCTCTTGGATTCATTTTCTTATTATACACACATGCATTTCCAAACATTTGGTCTACCTATGCTGTAAATGTATTATCTTTTCAATTTACACACGGCATCTATTGCACGTCTGTCCGTCCTGGGAGAGGGATCCCTCCTCTGTTGCTCTCCCTGAGGTTTCTCCCATGTTCCCCTTTAAACTGTGGGTTTTCTCTGGAAGTCTTTCCTTGTATGTACGATGTGAGGGTCTAAGGACAGAGGGTCTAAGGACAGAGGGTCTAAGGAAAGAGGGTGTCGTATTGTCATACTGATATTCTGTACAAACTGTGAAGTCCACTGAGACAAATGTAACATTTGTGATATTG
>NW_011345626.1:0-5073 GCF_000735185.1 Notothenia coriiceps | reverse complement strand
GTTGATGTAGAAGAGACATGAAGAAGAGGGGACACATGTTGATGTAGAAGAGACATGAAGAAGAGGGGACACATGTTGATGTAGAAGAGACATGAAGAAGAGGGGACACATGTTGATGTAGAAGAGACATGAAGAAGAGGGGACACATGTTGATGTAGTTGAGACGTGAAGAAGGGGATTTTGCATAATAGGTCCCCTTTAAAAACAGCGGAAGACACTGTGTGTTACCTTCAGTGAGGCACTCGGGGTTGTGTGTGAGGATGGTGTTGAGGATGGGCAGAGTGTGTGAGAGCGAGTTGGTCGGCCCCTCTGATTGACGGCTCTCCAGACCCCGAAGGAGCTGAGTGCAGAGAGACGACACGTCTGCCCTGGATCCTGCCTGTTGGGGTTTAAGTTTAAACATTAATCTTTGAATAGTGTGTGTGTGAGTGTTTTCAATGCCACCAGACATATTTATTCTAAAAATTTGACCTTCACACACAAAGAAAACAACTATTGAACATTTACCTGTCTTAACCTATACAAGTCTTTCGTGTTCAAGGATTTTGACATTATTTAGATAGCCTCCTAGATTCTTAAATATGTCTCAAAGTAACGATGAGTGAAGCTGACCTGTCTTTTTATGCTGCTGCAACACAACAATGTCCCAAATTGGGATCAATAAAGTACTTCTTATCTTATCTTCTCTCAGTCTTTAGACACATACTCTTTAACATGTATTATGTCTCTTATAGTATTTTAAACAAGATAATCTTTAATTAAAATCATCAGTGGGTCTGTGTCTCTATTGTGTTTTATTCTAATGAGTGTTTAGGTATCTGATCCACAGTCCCTGCTCACCTGTGAGAGCAGCAGGGCGGCAGCATGGCTGTTCAGCTGGACGATGTTCTCCTGGCTGTAGTTCCCTGAGTGAGCAGCAGGTGGCAGCGTCTCTCTGAGCACCGCTGAGCTCAGCACCTGAAACTGCTCGGCAGGGGAGGAGAGGAGCGACTGAAGCCTCTTCTGAAGCTCTGGAGGCAACCTTTAAAACAAAGAAAACCTCACACTGAATATGAGAGTTTGGTGAAGCTGCTGTGAAGAAGACAAAAACAGAACCAGAATGTGATGATAAACAACTGCGTATTAGGGTCATAAAAAATATACATTTGGGAGTCGGGACCAAGGTTGTAAACTTAGGATAAAGTAAATAATTAAGAACAAACATTTTTTTTTTTTAATGTTATAATTAATAATCAAAGAAAACAAAAATGATAGTAAATTATTGAGCTTTTATCAAGAAAATGTACTATTTAAATCTCAGTTAAATCTTGTAAACATACTAACTTCACAAATGTAAAACAAATACAACCCCTTCCCCAAGCTAGGTAATATAGCTATTTTAATATTGGTTTTTTATTTTAATTTTAGAAGAAATATAACAAAAAAATGATGTTATGAAAATAAAGCTCAGTGTTTCCCCTGGGATGGAGTCATAGCAGCGGTGCTAAGGCACGCGGGCCCAGCTAAATGTGAGCGCGGAGCGCGTTGAATTTTTTTGTGTGTGCGAAGTGCGCCCCGCCAACATGTTTCTATATGTGTGCCAGCACAAGAAAGGCTCTTGAGGCTCTACAGATGTATTTTGCTGAATCACCTTTATTGAACATATCGTAACACAAATACTACACATCCACATAACAAACAATCAAAATAAAATGTATGCAATTTAATTATTTTAACCTGCTATATTTGGGGGTGGACCTCACCTCCTCTAGGGGGGTCCGGGGGCATGCACCCCCGGAAGAGTTTTTTTTTTTTAAATGTCAAAGTGAAATGCATCAATCTGGTGCACTTTGTGCCCAAAATAAATTGATGGATACAGCTCTCAACACTCATGTGAAAGGGAGCTGTATACTTTTAAATAATCCAAACATCTTTAGAATATGATCACAACCAATAACAAATCATTTAAACTGGTTTATTCTTATCTTATGTTACCTAGTTAGCATTCTTTCTTTTTATTTATGCATATTTTACTAATAACTCCCCTTTTAAACTGTTTTTTTTTTTTACTGTCCTGTAGTACACACTGGAATGATTTCTTACTTTATTTTTTACAACTATATTAAATATTTCAAGGTGTGCTCTCTATAGCTCTCTAGCTCTCGCTCTCTCTCTCTCTCTCTGTCTCGCTCGCTCAAAGAGGCTGTGTGGCCACAGATTATTATTTTGAATGTATTCAAAATGTTTTTTTTTTGGTACCTGGCTGGCGCCCGGTAGCAGCGGTGGCATACATTCAGCAGCGGCGCAGCACCGCTGCTGAATGTATATAGGGGAAACACTGAAGCTTCACATTGTGGCTGTTTTTGTTTTGGCAGGCAAGAACCTCACACAGAAACATGGGGGATCAGAGGAGAGTCAGAGGGAGGAAAAGGAAGTGAAAGAGGGTGACGTTGGATAATGATGGAGCAGGTTGAAAGGAATGAGGGAGGTGGATGGTGTCTGGGAGGTGCAGGCTGGATCTCTTACGTCCGGATGTACTTGTTGGCGGAGAGGATGAGGTGCAGCCTCTGCAGCGAGTCCACCGTCTCGTAACCCAGCTCCTTCCCATGGAGCAGCTTCACCAGCCGGCTGTAGAACTTCTGCAGCTCAGAGTCCTGGATCTCCCTGAAAAACACACAGCACACCTACTTTTGTCTTTTCCAAGCCCTTCATACCGTTGTCTAAAATATGTCACACTCTGGCTGATTGACAGCATATTAATCGACTAGCTGATCTGTCCTTAGATACAAATTATAATAATAAATAAAGCTTTATTTGAACAGCACTTCTCATACAGCAGGTGCAGCTCAAAGTTATATCACAACATCATTAAAAGACCAACTAAACGGGGGTGTCGCTAATAACAAGCTACAATTTTGTTATCTTGAGGTCTCGTTGAAAATGTCCACTTTAGGTTGTTAACCTGTAAAAAGTAACAATACCTTATCTTGTCTAAATAAATGACCAATAAAAACACAACATTCTTGTTAATAAGAACCATTGTTAGCCCTCCGAATGGATATAAACAGATGTAAAAGTAACGCAAAAATGAACGTTAACAATAAAAGCAACAAAGCATATTAAGGTTTTGACAGTTTACCTAGCTTCAGCCTAGTTAGCTTAGCAGCGGAAATGCTAACTGGAAGTGTGTAAACCAGCTGAAGAGAAGGGTTGAACATGAAGGATAAAGTTCTTCTTTTTAAGTTTCATTACCTTGCTTGTTTAATTAAACTCTCTGAGCCGTGAGAGTACATGATGACAGAAAGATGAGCATTCCTCCTGTCAGCAGCGGAAGGTAAACAGTCCGCTCCGAAACGAGTCCTGACAGGAATCACATGACCAGCACTTTAGTTCCGCTTTCACTACGGAAGAGTTATGGAGCTGCTCTGGCTTCACATTTAGAAACAAAATAATTGCAATAACTAATATATTTAATTTTCTTTTACCCCACTGTCTTATATAAGCCCATTTTAATGCTGCTTTTTATACTAGAGTATTTAGTCTTACATGTTTTTCTTATTTATAAAGTCAAACATAAGTCAATTTGTACAATGCATTTTCGATACCTTAAACTTCTACATGTCAGATGTAAGCTAATATTTTACAGATAATCCCCTGTTTACTTCTTAACTAATCCCTGTACTTTGTAAGTACATTATTTAATATACACTTAAAAATCATGCATTGAAATGTAAAACTATTTTTCATGTTTTCTTTTTAATGTCACATCAGTAAACTTTACCCTGCTGAAAAAAACAGCTAAGTTGACCAGCCTGACCAGCCAGTAGATATTAGGCTGGATGGTTGGTTGGTTTAGAGGGGTTTTGGACACTTTGCTGGTGGCTGGTTTAACTGGTGCACCAGCTAAACCAGCCACCAGCTAAACCAGCCATCATGGCCAGCTAAAAAAAACAGCATCAGCATCCATCCATCACCAGCTTATGTTTAATAATAATATTACATATATCATGCTGGAAGCTTATAAGGATTCCAGCTGACCAGCAAACATTGTTTAAATACTGGTATGATTATTTAAACCAAACATAAATATATTAGAAAGATTCATTGTGTCATGTATTCTGGTATCTACCAAAAATAAAGACATTGTTCACAACAGTATTTTAATTTAATAAATAGCAATAAATAGCTAGTTAATATAATACAAATACACAGTAACAATACAATAATTATACAAATAACAACCAACCTGCAAATCAACCTATACATCAAAAATAAATACATTATCTAAAACAGGTGCATTTAATTTAAAATAAAAGTAATACATAGAATTCAATATCTAAATGGTAACAAAAACAGTAATACTATGTATGATAAGAAAAAGGCAACAAAGAAAGTGTTTTTTGTTTTTCCTTGTTCATGTCCATAATGTTTCCCGTTGTGTAGCGTCCTGCATTTCTGTCTGCTGAAGCCACTTCTTCAAGCAAACTGAAAAGAAATGTACAGATATAAGTACACTGTAAAAAGAAAACTTGACATTTACGATAACATTTGGGCTGCTGTGGTTGCCAGAACTTGACCGTTAAAGTATGGTAAAATACATTACAAATTGCAGTTGGTTGGCATCTAGACGTTACAGTCAGCAATTGCTTATGGTTATTTACAATGGCAAAAACCAATAGAGCTAGTGTACACGGTGCAGCTGTATTATCTGGGTAATAGAAGAATCGGATCAGGATTCGGTATTGGCAGACAATCAATATCAAATGAATCGGATCATTATTAGCATCAGCATTTGATCACCTTTGTCGACTTGCAGCCTAAATACAAAGATAACTCCACTCCTCTTCTACCGCTCTTACCTCTAATAGGCCTTGGTAGAACTAGTGTCCGAGTTATAGGGTCCAGAACTGACTGAAGACATGTGGAACAGAGTCATAGGGTCCAGGACTGACTGAAGACATGTGGAACAGAGTCATAGGGTCCAGGACTGACTGAAGACATGTGGAACAGAGTCATAGGGTCCAGGACTGACTAAAGACATGTGGAACAGAGTCATAGGGTCCAGGACTGACTGAAGACATGTGGATCAGAGTC
>NW_011345625.1:0-6176 GCF_000735185.1 Notothenia coriiceps | reverse complement strand
TGTTATATCTTCAATGTTTACTCAAATTGAAATGAAAGAAAAGCATTACAACGTGTGTTAAAAGGTAATCCTTCTGACATTGGATGAATGTTATTAACTTTAGCTCTCTAGCTAGTTTATTCACGCAATTTAAACCAAAGTTTAGCCTCTGGAGCTCTCCTTCCTGGAGAACAGAAGCACAAGCAGCCCACTGGACTCAGATCTCTAGATACCTCATCACTCCTCCGCTGCTCCGGTTCAAGTCCGGGCTGCGGTGGTTTGTTGATACATGTGGTCTTCTTCTGTTTGCTTTAATCGAGGCTACGTAGTTATGCAGCGCCCCCATCGGCAATAAATGGAAGTACTACAAAATACCCCGTTTAGTGCAATTATTTCACAAGTTTTGTTATAGACAAAGCTCGAAAAAAATTACCGAGGTCCGGACCTCTGTGACCTCAATGGTGGATACGGCCATGCCTGAACCAACCTTGATCTGAGAGTTGAATCAAAACTAGCCTGAAGACAGCGCTTCCAGACCTCTCACCCGGCAGCAGCATACTTGCACGCATCAGAGATTCACTTTGGAGAGGAGTCATTAATCTCTCTAGAAAACCGTTTTTGCTTTTCCATCAGTAGCCATAAAAATCGGGCATATTATTATTTTCCATAATCAATCAAAGGCAAAGTTGGACTCCAGTTGGACTGTGCGCGCTGGCCTTTAGGGGATCGGGGATTTTCCGCTCTTGGCTCAGTTGAACTAATTAGCTATTTATTTATTCACATCAATCGCGGGCTTTCTACCAGCACCGTTATGTTTCTTGTAAATTCAGCACAAGATCAACCCGCATTTCTGGGAAAGGTAGGAATGGAGTGGTCACAGGATTTCATTTCCTGTCAAATATCTGTGTTTTCGGATTAGAAATGGTGTTTGCTCGGATTCACTCTTCACAAACAATAAGAAACAAATAGAGCAGGAGCCAAAAATTCATGATAATCCATAAAAGAAAACATTTACAGAACTTCTGAGGGTTTATCAATTGGTGGTAACCATCCATTCTCTCACCGCTGCTCTCTTTCAGATGTTGGGATTGTGTGTTGGATTTGTTTTGGATGTTACGCTATGTCCTTCCCGTGTTTTCATAAGCCGGATCTCGCTGTGAGCTGCCCTCGAACTTCACACAGTTGTCTTTCTCAGGTTTTATAAGTCGAAGCGTCGTGGGAAATCCTACTGACCCTCCTTTCATCTTTTCTCTTAGATTTCGCTCTCTTCTTCTTATTATTATTATTATTACACCGTTAAAAACGTTTCCCACCCTTCCTTCCTCCAACTACCTCATCCTTACCTACCTAATCTTTATTATTTCTTCCTGCTTCATCTTTCTGAGTCATTCTCTTCTTCATTACTTGCATGTCTTCCTGGAATACATTTAAAAACATGCCATGCTTCTACTGGGGGGGCATGGTATTGAGTTCTTATCCTATGAGTCACTCTTTTCACTCAGGGATGATGTCATCCCCACATTACCTGATTCGAGTCATTTACCCGTGACAGACTCCATGATAAAAAAGCTGAACAGTGTTAGGACTGTCTTTAAAATTGCATGGCCCTACTTTTCCCCCATTCCCTTTTTTTGCAATCTCTCGCACTCTCTCTTTTCGTGTCCTACAGTAATGGCCTAGCTTTTTTTCCCTTGCATGCTATGTGCTCCAAGACCAGATGGTCTGATGTAGGTGGCATGCTGGGAGGACTGAAGGAATATGAATAGTTCACTATATGTGCAAGAGAGGAATAGACTGTGCATATACTGTACATCTTGGTGCCACAATGTGTAAATGTGTGGGTTGAGGAAAGTGGCACAGCAGATGTAAGTGACCGCCTAGAAAAAGACAGTCCCCTTCGGAATGACCTCTTTAACCCCACGTTAGGAATTCATTTTTCTCAGCCTAGTGGTAGATTTCTCACCAGAAATAGGCCCATTGCTGGGTCAAAGTTTGTTTCACAAAGCCAGCTGGTATATGGGCCATGCATGAGTTCCTTAACAGCAGCTGTGTTTACATCCAGATGAGATTGATACAGGAAAACACGCCGCGGTCCTGCCACTGTGTCTTCTCCCCTCTCCGGCTTTCATCTCACCCGTATGTTGCATGCCCCAGAACAACACGATGGCTTAAAAGGTTTATCCCCTTCAAGCACCTTGACTTTACTTAAATGATGACAGGAAGCATCACTGTTTTATTGTCCATGCTTCCTTTCCGCCATTGTTCCAAACACCTGCAGTATGTGTGCACATAACTCAGAGATGCTTCAGTTTATGTGATTGTGCAGATAGATATATAGACCGGATAGCATGGATAGCACGGATAGCACGGTAATGACAGTGACACAAATGTTAGATCATTGCTTTTGGAGTCACAGCTGAGTCTAATGGAAACACACACAAGGCTATTTCTATAAGTAAAACAGGAATGCATGTATCCACACCATGATACCAATCGGTTTCTTTCTTGGCCCGTGCTACATTCTTCCACCAAGTTTCATGAAAGTAATGCAAGTAATTTCACCGTTGTTCTGTTGACAAATAAATAAACCAACAGAGCTAACCAATACCATAACCTTCTTGAAGTACGTTATCGTGACATAGTATGATGGAACCCATTCTTTGCAGAGGCGGCAACACTTCTGACGTTGGGTCATTGCCTTCGAAAATTCCGACGTTTTAGTGGCAAAGTAATCAAACCATTGTTTAATAGCTCGCATGAACTGCTAGAAGCTAGAGCATCAGGACTTTTCATATTATAGATTAGAAAAAAATCCAAAATTAAGCAATGAGCTAGAAAAAAGTACTAAAGCCTCTAATCCAGGGTTATTCAACTAAAATTCAACGAGGTCCAGTTAGAGAAAATCTCCCCATGCAAAGGTCCGGAGCTTCAAAATGTCTAAGTTGCTTTATGAATTAGTGTGATATATATTGAAGTAGCCTGCAGCTTTATCAANTCTCTCTCTCTCTCTCTCTTTCTCTCTGCCTGTCCTGTCTCTCTCTTACCAACGCTGAGCTTCGACTGACGAAGTATTTTCATTATATCTGAATCAGTGACACTGATTCAGATATAATGAAAATACTTCGTCAGTCGAAGCTCAGCGTTGGTAAGAGAGAGACAGGACAGGCAGAGAGAAAGAGAGAGAGAGAGAGAGAAAGTGATGGAAGTCAGGGAGGAACTGCAGGTACAGTCACACAAAAGAATGTAGGCTTAATTACCCCATATATCTATCTATAACTTGGTCTTCATTTACAATATAGACAATAGGCATAATTGTAAAACAACATACATCTATTGCAGTTATGATGTTATAATAACATACAATTGTATAAAACACAATTTGCTTACATCTTTGTTCTCTTTTGAAAATCAAACAAAACAGATTTAAATGACAAAAATAATGCAAACAAACAAGTGAAATGAACTAAATGGCTGAATTGCTTTTGATTCACTGGCAGGAGCGACAAGTGAGAAGCTACAAAAAGTGAACAACGAGGGAGAGATTGAACAAAGAGAAAGATAAGAGGACAGAGAGAGTAATGAACAGGAAGAAGACAGAGAGACTAAAGAAGATGGAAGAGAGGCTGCAGGTTAGGGAAAGGAGAGAGACATGGAAAATGAATGTTGACAATGTTTTTTGATCATTTTAGCTCTTCTGCATGTCCAGATCATTAATAGTAACAATCAACTGATTCTTATGTATTACACTTTCAAAAATAATATATGCTGACATTGTCAGCCCACTGACATGGTTTGAAATCAATATATTATCCAATGTGTGACCCACCACAGGACTTAAAAAGCACCTAACTAGATCATGAAAATCCCAAGAATCTTGGGGGGTATCCCCCAAACCCCCTAACATGTTTGGACCTCGGTATTTAGGAAATCCTGGATACGGCCCTGGGTTCAGGGAGGGAGAAGAAAGCGTCCAAGAGTCAACATTTCAGATTGATTCATTTGTTTGCTATCACCCTCAAGACTCAAAGTTTCCATTACAAGACAAGTGCAGCCTGTACTCATCCATGGCAGAGCTGTGCAAGTTGAAAGAAGAAACTGAACAGATGGGGTGCATTGTGTTCGAGAATCTGAACGTTTCACTTCAAACTCATCTTTGCTCAATCAATTCTGGTTTCAGATGTTCTGTGGTCTTGAATCCCCCATCAATCCTACGGAGCGCCGTGCGCTCCCCAAAACACTAACCCTAATATTTGCATATAAACTAGGAATGTGTCACACAAGCAGGACCTTTACCCTTTGACTCGTGTCAAAAATCAACATGATTTAAATAAACGTACCTTTCTTACTTGACTAAACTAAGCGAAATTAAGTAAGAAGCGTCCAAATCGAACCAATAGTTGCATGAGAATACATTGAAATAAAACATATTTTTACAGATGGTATTTCTATTGCTAGTTCTGCATGTTGAACTAAGTTTAGAACCAAACTATTTCCATCAATAAAGAAGCCTAAAACCTGACAGAAAAACAACAACACAAATCTTCATTGGGACATTTTAATGGTCGGCCCAAAATATGGTTGCTGCTTTGGCTCAGTGGTATCGCCATATTTTATGGACTTAAAAAAACAACGTGAGAGTTGGTCGGATTTGGATTTACCGACCATTCGCCTGTCACAAATGTTCAGGCCAGAAGATTGACAGAAAAATGCAAAAGAGCCAGTCAAGTTCAACCATTCTGGAAGCGGAAAGTGTCAGAAACTGACAGGTGCTTTATGTTAAGATTGATACAGTTTGACTTGTGCTGTGCTCAAGAAATATGCCATGTGGAGATAGGATTGCTTTACCAAGAAAGACCAGAATGATTGAAGAAGAGGGCAAGGCTCACCGTAAAATTAACGAGGGAGAAATTTAGACAAGGGCAGATAGCTTGACACAAGGGTGACCTCTTAATTCCTAAGGCCCCCCAGCAGATGAACAACACTAATTAAGATCTAAGATTACTCTTGGTTAAGAAAGACACCAATCCCAAGAGACACATTAGACTGTGGTGAAACACAATATGAATAGATCATTTTATTTGAGTAGCTGACAGAAAATAGCGATGAGGGCTTGGATGACTAAGCCTCTGGAGCTGAGATTAGGACTCCATCTCCTCATCTTTGTCTTGGCTATAAATTACTCTGCCCCCACATTAAGGGGTTTGGCGTGATTGCTCATGTTGTTCAGTAGGAGAGATGGGAATAAGCGTTCAGTTGGCTTAAAGTAAAGCAAGGGAGCATGTGTTCCTGAGAGCATGTGGTTTGTGGTAACTCTGAGGAGGGAGATTATCTGTTTGTGCCAGCTCCACATTTATCAACGTAAAGTTTGGGTTTCGGGTTACCAGAAAAGGTGAGAAGGGGTTTTGTAATTCAATTCCAGTGGGCACGCTGCACTTATTTGAAGTAACCTAAACCACTCACTTTTAATCCTTCTCGGTTAATATTGAAATAAACGGGCTCGGCTTGAACCACTTTAGTCAATCAAGTGTACCGCCGTGAAGGTTCATGAGGAAGTTAATGAAAAAGTACAAATGTGGTGTGCAGTAAACAGCTTAGATAACCAAACCCAGGAAGTGAAACTTCTTACTCTTTAACTTCCTGTACATATCTGTAAAATGCATAAATTGTTTAAAGAATGCATTCAAATTGAGCTTAGGGTTGCACAATTCTGGGAATTTTTCAAAGATGGAAACTTTCCACGGGAATAAACGGGAATAAATGGGAATTTATGGGAATAAACTGGGAATAAACTGGGAATTTTCAAAATTGAAGGTTGGCTCTTCATAGGGAACTTAAATATAGTTGGGGAAAGTATATTTTAGCATAATCTTGACTAAAACAAACAGATGCAATTCAAGTACACTTGAATATCCATGCCATACTGCTTACTGCATGGCTATTGAGACCACACAAAGGTTCGCAACAGGCTCACAAATGTGAGAGTGGAACAACTGGTTGGCATTCGGGCAAACCTATAAGGCTCTTTGAGCCTGACACAGAGCCATCCTCAACAAGGCTGGACAGTGACACTGAAGAGGAAGACTCAGAGTTGGATGTTGATGAGGTCCAGGGAGAAGGGCTCTTTTCATTTAACATTTTGAATGGGACTTTGTGGGGATTTTTGGATGGGGGTGCATTTTTGTTCATTTTTTAATGAG
>NW_011345624.1:2217-3009 GCF_000735185.1 Notothenia coriiceps | reverse complement strand
CACACAGTTACACACACAGGTACACACACAGTTACACACACAGGTACAGGTACACACACAGGTACACACACAGTTACACACACAGTCACACACACAGACACACACACAGTTACACACAGTTACACACACACAGTTACACACACACACACACACACACACAGGTACACACACAGTTACACACACAGTTACACACACACACACAGTTACACACACACACACACAGTTACACACACAGTTACACACACACACACACACACACACACACAGTTACACACACACAGTTACACACAGTTACACACACACACACAGATACACACACACAGTTACACACAGTTACACACACACACACAGTTACACACACACACACACACAGATACACACACAGATACACACACACACACATACACACACACACACACACACACAGTTACACACACACAGTTACACACAGTTACACACACACACACAGTTACACACACACAGTTACACACACAGTTACACACAGTTACACACATAGTTACACACACACACAGTTACACACACACACACAGTTACACACAGACACACACACACACACACACAGATACACACATACACACATAGTTACACACACACACAGTTACACACACACACACAGTTACACAGTCAGTTACACACAGTTACACACATACACACAGTTACACACACACAGTTACACACACACACACAGTTACACACAGTTACACACACAGTTACACACAGTTACACACACACACACAGTTACACACACACACACACACACAACACACACAG
>NW_011345624.1:0-2177 GCF_000735185.1 Notothenia coriiceps | reverse complement strand
AGTTACACACACAGTTACACACACAGTTACACACACAGTTACACACACACACACAGTTACACACAGTTACACACACAGTTACACACAGTTACACACACACACACAGTTACACACACACACACACACACAGATACACACACACACACACACACACACACACACACACACACACAGTTACACACAGTTACACACAGTTACACACAGATCACTGAATAACATGTATATCATATATGAACTATACGAAGGGCATGTTTTAAACTGATTCAAAGCCTTTTATCCCCAACAGAGTAAAAGAAACAGTTGTTCTTCGATGTTTCCCTTCATGGATCAGAAGTTTCTGTTTTTCTCATTAATAACAGTTTCTCTTCATTTTGACTAAATTAACATGAAACGGGTATAAATGAGAAACAGCTGTTGAATGGAAGAGGAAATGGAGCTGGTTCAACTCTGAAGGAATAAAGACAGAAAACCTGCTTCTCTGTACTTTGGTAGAACATGTTGTTTTGTACGGGAGAGGATGAGGGAAGTGCTTTATTGAGATTTGAAAAGATTATAAATCTCCGAATTCTGAGATTCTCAGGAAAACGAATTAGCAGACAACAAAAAACAACTGTGGCTTTAATCTTCAGAAAAAACACAAAAACTCAGAACGTTTTTTTAAAGTTTTGATGAAAGTAAAAGTTAGAATTCTGAGATTTTTATCAACATTTTTTTTTTATCAGAAAATAAACTTAAAATTCTGAGAAAGTGCAAAAAAAAGCCAGAATTGTGACTTCAAATTTCAGATTAAAAGAAAAGGCAAGTGTTTTTTCTTTTCTGAGATTTATTATGTTATAAAATAAACAGACATCTTTTCTGAGATTAAAGTAAACGGTTTAAGAAAAAGTCAGAAATCTGAGATGTTCTGAAAAAGAAAATTCTAAGTTTTTGAACTTGCTTGAGTTTTGAAAAAAAAGCCAGAAATGTGACTCAAATCTCAGAATTCAAAAATACTTTTTTTTCCAGAATTCTGACTTTTTCTGACTGTAATCTTCAGAAAAAAAGAAGAAAAAAAATCTGAAAAAGGTGATTTTTTGGTTTTGAGATTTAAATACAAATTCTGAGAAAAAGTCAGAATTCTGAGAGTTTTTGAAAAAATAAGAAATCGTAATTCCTGGAATTCTAAATTTAATGTCAGTACTAAACTTAACTTTTGGTAAGAATTTAAATTTGTTCTTCCCTAATGCTCTTCCGTACATTTTGAATATTACAATTTGAGTCAGGCCGTACACTCGGCAGTAAACCAGATTGAACAACGAATAAAGGGAATACAAATGTTTGACCAAAGTAAAATCGGTCCACCTTTGTTTGAGTTTTTAAGGAATCAGAAATATGTTGAGTCAGTGCTGAAAACCCCAGATCAGCTGTAATGCAGAAAGAGATCATCTAATGAGAAGCAGTGTGTGTTTTAAAGACAGAAGGATACTGGACTAAACCCAGCAGCTGTGTGTGTTTTAAAGACAGAAGGATACTGGACTAAACCCTGCAGCTGTGTGTGTTTTAAAGACAGAAGGACACTGGACTAAACCCAGCAGCTGTGTGTGTTTTAAAGACAGAAGGACACTGGACTAAACCCTGCAGCTGTGTGTGTTTTAAAGACAGAAGGACACTGGACTAAACCCAGCAGCTGTGTGTGTTTTAAAGACAGAAGGATACTGGACTAAACCCAGCAGCTGTGTGTGTTTTAAAGACAGAAGGATACTGGACTAAACCCAGCAGCTGTGTGTGTTTTAAAGACAGAAGGATACTGGACTAAACCCAGCAGCTGTGTGTGTTTTAAAGACAGAAGGATACTGGACTAAACCCAGCAGCTGTGTGTGTTTTAAAGACAGAAGGATACTGGACTAAACCCAGCAGCTGTGTGTGTTTTAAAGACAGAAGGACACTGGACTAAACCCAGCAGCTGTGTGTGTTTTAAAGACAGAAGGATACTGGACTAAACCCAGCAGCTGTGTGTGTTTTAAAGACAGAAGGATACTGGACTAAACCCAGCAGCTGTGTGTGTTTTAAAGACAGAAGGATACTGGACTAAACCCAGCAGCTGTGTGTGTTTTAAAGACAGAAGGATACTGGACTAAACCCAGCAGCTGTGTGTGTTTTAAAGACAGAAGGATACTGGACTAAACCCAGCAGCTGTG
>NW_011345623.1:0-226 GCF_000735185.1 Notothenia coriiceps | reverse complement strand
ACACAGTTACACACACACACACACACACACACACACACACAGTTACACACACACACAGTTACACACAGTTACACACAGTTACACACACAGTTACACACACACACACACACACAGTTACACACAGTTACACACATAGTTACACACACATACAGTTACAGGTACACACACAGTTACACACAGTTACACACAGTTACACACACAGTTACACACAGGTACACACACAGGT
>NW_011345622.1:0-4278 GCF_000735185.1 Notothenia coriiceps | reverse complement strand
GAGAATAAACTCCAGTGGACGAGCAGCACTGCAGCGGTCGGTAAATGCCGCTGAAACACATTAATAAACAATGAACCACGGCACTCTGGAGAAAAGTATAAGCTTGGAGAAGTCGTTATTTTATTTAATCTGACTTTGTGTGATTAAAAGCAACACGATCATCGACCCGACGCAGTCCCCCGTTGTTGTTGTGAGCGCCGTTGGGGAGCAAATCAGCGATGTAAACGGTGACGTCATGACGCAGCAGCGGCAGCACCAGTCGGGCTCTGGGCGGTGTGAACAGAGCGGGAGCAGAAAAGGAAAACCGGAGCTGAACCAGAAAAGCTCTAGCTCGGAGCTAGAGCGGGAAAAGCGCTGGTGTGAAAGTTGCATGAGTCGGACGTAGCTAAGCCCGACGTTAGAGTTAAGACCTACTTTTTTACGCCCAGCTGGTGCACTCCACTCCTGTAGCATGGACAGTAGCAGTAGCAGTAGCTACTGACAGTAGCTACTGACCATGCTTCAGCAGTGAGCAGCGGAGGTGGGGAGAGGTGGGGCTATGGCTTCATCGTTATCAGGAAATGATCGTATAGGACGTACGCACGGAGCCGTTTGGCCCCCCAGAGCGTTCCGTCCGTAGATCTATCCACCTTGGGGCCCGTTATCATTTTAGGGGTCCGTTTCCGTAGTTCCGTTACGGCCTCGTGTGAACGAACGGGCTATACGAAAGAGAAAAGTAGCGGATACAACCCGTTTCGTTCCTGTGTAAACAGCACCTAAATGTCTGAATTGACCCTTTAAAATAATACATTTTTACTGTTGCTAGATGACTTGAACAAAGTATAGGAAAGGATGATGCACTAACAGAACCACTTGTGTTTCTTAAAATGAACTCTAATAGTTGTTCAACAAATGTATATTGGTACATAATTTACTAAGATACTGTACATTAGAAATATCATAAGCAGGCATGGCATTGAATGACATTGGCCTTGCTGTATCTTGATTGAATGAAATGCATTTCTTAATAATTTGTTTACGAAAAGTAAATGATCGTAGAGCATCATACTCGCAAAGCATTTCTATTGATGTATAATTTTGCACTGTTTCATATTCAGATCATTTCTTGAATAGGCTTTCAAACTGATTATGTCATTTCATTTGATTGACTCTTGGCAATGCAAAGAGCATTTCATTTTTATAAACACTGTTCTTGAATCTAGGCAGCTCCAATACCAATATTATCTATAATTGTTATCTTTGTCACTTAATTTCAGTAAACATATCACAGGATTGATAAGAAATACAGCATATGTGAGGTGTTGCATAACTGAGAAGCTGTATTGAAATATAGATGATAATTGCTAACATTCGTAACTACAAAACAAATAAGGAAAAAAGTAGATGACATTGCTTACAAAATTGTACAACTACATTTAAAACATTTGATATCCATATGCTAAACCCTAATCTCAGAAAAAGGAAGGAAAGGCTAAATCGCATCTCTTATTCATACATTCATCAACTTTTTCTTTCCTCTTTTCCATTATGTTGTCTTTTGCTCGTTGTCCTATGCTTGCTCCCCCCCTGTGTTGTCCTTTGCCTGTTCATGTAATGTTCATGTTCAATTTTCTTGTCCAATATGTTGTCTTCTGCCTGTTGACCCCCTTTCTGTACTTTTAATTTTTTTTGTAAGCGACTTTGGGTTATTGAAAAGCGCTATATAAATAAAAGTTATTATTATTATTATTATTAAATCAAAAATTTCTAATGTTACAAACGGTCCTTTCTAAGCCCTCCTCCAGATGACTGGACGGGTCCCGCTGCACTACGACTCATTTCATGTTTTTACTTGTCGGTTTTATTCTGTATATAAGTACTGTTTTATTCATTGTTACATATTTCAATTGTTCAATTTGGTCATTTTCTATTACCTGCTGTTCTTTAATTTTTCACTTAATTTTACACTTACAATTGTTTATTTTTTATAAAGATTAAGTACTGATATTCCTATATGGATTTCAATTAATGCTCTTAAACAAATGTAATAATGCTGGAATAACTGTTACCCTTGAATTGCTGCTCTTTGCTGGAAAAATTCAACAGAATAAAAGTGAATGCATGTTGATACTGATTTTTCTATAAATATTCGAATTGGCAAATGAGTTTTTTTTCTTGGCAATTATGGGTAGTTATTTGTGGCATACAGTACATAAGGAAATATGGTGTTGATGTAACCAAAACTTCTACATTCTCCAGCGTGGGATTGGCAACTGCAATTGGTTTAATTTATTGTACATCATCACCTCCTGTTCAACAGAAATATCATTAATGCAACACACAGTTAGATATTTTTTTCAATTGTTACATCTGTGCTTTGTTGGTTTGCCTGAACCAAAATCACATTTTCCAAAAGCAGTCATTTATCGTAGAAGCAGTATATTCGAGGAGGATCAAGAATATTGCTTTTGAACAACATCTAATGGACATATTTTTCGTTTATAATTCGTTTTGCTAAAAGATACTGCACTTTTCAAGCAATATTAATTTGCATTTTTGCTAGAGAATTAAAGAATGGGATATTCTAAATGTGTCTGTATGCTCACCTGAAAAGCTTTTTAGTGATGGTAATCATACGCTGTCTGACAGATTATATGAATATACAGAGTGCTAGAGTGACAGTGATATGTTTAGCTGCAATCAGATTTGGGGGGGAGAGGTTGGTGCAGTGTTTTTGTATGATTGCACAAGAGATGCAAGTCAGCAGCTGACACCTGCAACATTTCACAAGGAAACATCCCACGCTGTAAATACTTTGGCTCGTGTGCTGGGTAAGAAAGTAAAATTCATTATCCCACACAAGTCCTCACTACAGATATGATTCACAATGTTGAGGCAACTGCACAAAAACAGCAACTTTCAAAGTATTCTGGTGGCACCAGAGAAAATAAGAAATGATAGATAAAATGTGCTAATTCTGACCCTTACACGTATACATTGGTCTTTGCCATCTGTATTTTTTATACAAGCACTGGGCTGTTGGTAAAGTTTAAAATCTTTAATGTCAACTGATGTTTTTACATGATGTGACACGCTGACGAAACATGTTTAACATGCTAACAATCTTACAAATTCAGGTCGATTTGACACGTTAAGCGACAATGGTTTTGTATTGATATGTAGGCTATTTAGCTCGGGTGACTTACTCCAAGGCCTCGTGTGCCTTAATGCTCTGACTTCACAGCCTGTAGGTACTGTTGACCTGATTCTGGTGTCTGCATCAATATTTCTGAAATGAATCCTGAGAGGGACATGAATATGTGTAGCATATTTTCAGGAAATAAGTCACACAAATGATCAGATTAGATATCGGATAATGTTATAGTATGTTTTATCTAAAACCTAAAATATAAATCTCATGATGTCACAAGGAGATCAGCAAAAACAGCAGGATTCACTTGTGGCCGTCATGAATGTCTCCATCAATGTTCCAGGCCATGAATCTAGATAACCAAAGCTTTATATGTACAGCATTTCTATGCCATCCAACAGCTGTTGAGATATTTTAGTCATATCCAATCTCCCCACCTGGCTCTGGGTTTTAAATGTTCTCAGGCAAATACAAATTGTTGCCTTAACCTGCAAGCTCCAATGCTAATAATACATTTCAGCAATCATAGAGTCGTATTAAATGTGTTCCCGGTCGGCCACTGGACAAACTCCAGAAAATCACTATGAAAACATCATGCCCAATTGCACATAAGCTAAATTGATTCAAAACATGACATTGATAAGGAAGACCACATCCGATGCAGACTACTGTACGCCCCTTTTGTTTACCTTTAAGAAATCCATCCCCCATCTGCTGTAGAGGATAACTACATTATTATAATGTAGTTACAGTAGATGGAGATACCAGTGAAAGGCCAGTCTGGGTATCTGAAAAGCACCATGTTGAGGAGACAACTCAGCGACCCTCTGGCCAAACCAAGTGACCATGGAAGTGAAAATCTGCCAGCAGGAGGTGACTCCACTGGTTGAAAAAAAATGAGTCCAAAAATCTATAGAAGTCAATGAGAAAATGTATATTCTCCTCCTTTAACCTGGCCGGCAGGTGCAAACGCGGAACAACGGCCAAAAACGCATACATAAGCAGGAAACAGTTGCAAATAATGAAATGAAAAACAAACAAATACAACAAAAAAAAGCTGCATTTACAGAAATGATGCAAACTAAATACAACACACAAACCCCGAAAATAAACGCAACAAAAAAAATCGTGGCATCTATTCTTAATTA
>NW_011345621.1:0-8533 GCF_000735185.1 Notothenia coriiceps | reverse complement strand
TTAAGTTGTTTGACTGTGGGGTAAAAAGTTCGGCCAACCCGTCAACATCTCAAACGAATGTTCATAGTGTTCGACTGATAAAGCACAAGATGAAACCGAACGAAAAACAAAGAGGAAGATTGTCCATTCACTTCTGGTAAAAGTTCCTTCAAAATAAGAGTCCCAATCTTATTACTACCAAAATAAAAGTGCAAAACGAAACTTTACCATAGAAATATATTGGCATACAAATATAATCACTTCTATAAAAAGGTAACACATTTTAAATATAGTTAGACATATTAAAGGTAATCTACAGCATTAATAATTAATATCTAATTCTTATCTGTGAATGGTTTTCATTCATTTAACATTAGAAATGTATTAGTCTGGCCAATCCAAGACTTCAATGCTGAAGGGCCAATGGATATATGGTGGGGGTCAGCACAAAGGTCAAGAGAACCCACATTTGAAAGGGAGACAACGGATGACCAAACTAGTGACTTGCTCAATTCATGTTTGAGGGATCTGTGAAGAACAACAGCTGCACTACTGGTGTTTTGTATACCAGCAATTGAGGGTAGACAAGTTTACTACCACTTTAGTTTCAAATAATTGTGTTAATTACTTATTGTAAAGCATTTGAACATTCTTTTGTGTCACATGTTCATTATTAAGTTGATGTATTGTATAGTATCTTCATTATTTAAAATATAAGGTGTCTAAAAATGGCAACCATATTTTCAGTGTTGGCAACCTAAAGCTGATGCCTGGTTGCCAGCCTGGCAACCACTTTTAAAAGTTAGCGTTGAGCCCTGTCTAAGCATTTTACCTACAGTAACTTACCCACTTTAGGCCTGTCAAACCTCCAACTTCTTTGTATGAATAATAAATACAAATGCTGTTTACTGAAGGTCTCCTGGATATGCCTATATGATCTACTCCTTACTGAGGGTAACAACAGTGAAATATTACACAAAAGAGTGTTTGTTTCTAGAGAGGTATAACATTTCTGTTTAAACAATTAAATAGCTTTGTAGCTCCTATAAACTGTCCAATCCATCACCTCTGATTTAAATCCGACCACATCCTTCATCTTCTAAAAATAAATAAAACTACAACTTTCTAACATCCACCTTCCAAGCTGGAAGGCAGTTTTTAGGTGGTGCATGACTCCAATTAATCCTTTTGTATAAAGCTGAAGTGACAATGGCAGCGGGGGATTTTAGTAGAAGAAAGCACCAGGCAAATAATACCAGAAAATGAATCCCAGTCCCTCTGCACAGTGCACATATCTCTATTTTCTGCTCACCCTGAGACTCGCTCGCGGTCAGATGAACGTAATGAGGAGGCAGGTGTAATTACTGAGTTGTGACACAGTCAGTCTTACTGTGCTTCAGGCCTTGTGCTGGCGGAGGTAAATATAGCTAATTACGTCCTCTGCTCCACTGCCTCTTTATCTAAACTCAGCAAGACACAGGCCTGCCCACCCAGCACTTCATTACTGTGAACAAACCTGAAAGGGAAGGTTTTTTTTATAAGGCTTCATAACAGTCAAAGACATGCTAGAAAATGCACAAAGCACTGATCTTAAAGCAGACGTTATCAGAAGGCTTAGAGACCAAGTAAAATGGTGTGCTACCACTATTTGTTAATCTTGGAGAATCATATTAGATTATCATACCTGAATGCCCTGGGAGTTAATGCAACTAAAACGAACCAGGATTGGTGCAAACTATATTATTTGGACAATTTTCTGCCTTTGTTAGAAGATCGTCACTATTGACACATCTACAAGATATTAGTTGTCAAAACACATACAAATCTTTTCTTTTTTTTCTGATGAGGACTGTCTGCCAAAATAATCTGAAATTAGATAATGATGTTTGCGTTAAATGATCCTTTGTCCTATTTAAATATAAAATGAGAAGGATTAAGGGTTAATGCAACAATCTAATGCAGTTTTAACACTGGCGTTAATGCTGTTTGAGGTCAAAGAGAACTTTCACGATAATGGCATAAACTTATAATTCAGACCAATACATTCCACTAGTTCATTAATTCATGTTCTTGCTGATCCTTGGACTCGCAAAATAAGAACAGAACCCTGTCAAGCGGCTGACAGGAAGTGAATGAAAGGGAAAAGTTGAGTCTGTCGTCAGCCCTTTTACAGCCAGTCCCAAGGTCAATAGTTCTGCCCACCAGGGTGAGCAAGAAGAGACGGAGCAAGCGGAAAGCGTTGAATTTCACACAGTTCAACTTCTTCATTCTGGATCACATTAAACTGAATGAAAGGAAGATCATCAGGATGATATATAATTAATTCCCCATAATTCCTCTGTCATACCTGTGATAGAGCACACCTCATTTACAGTAGCTGAGAGAATTAATTTCACTGCCTATTTTACACACTTGACTTTTCACCTGATCCCTTATACATACAAAGTCAGGCATTTAATTAAATTGCCATCCAGTACATATGAATGTGTAATTTATATTCAAATTAATCATAAAACTCACACTTTATTTTTCATTACTCATGTTGAGCAATAAACCATTAATCACATTATAACAGCAATCTAATTACATGTGACAGAGGCTGGCAAAGTGTATATTCAGCAGCTCGGAGGTGTTTGTGTTTAAAGGTCAGGTGTAAAGCTAACGCCTACAGGGAATTAATGCAACCAAACAGCACCTTCGAGTCAAAATGTGCCGTACAGTACACTCTGTCTGACCACTCAAACATGCACTCATGTCATGTTAATGTCAGCATGTTGACAGGTCAGGTTGTACGGACTGGGGAGCTCATTGATCGCACAGCAGACATGCTGAGGAGTCAACACATGTAAAGGCTGAGGAGGCATTAGGAAGGTAAACAGGTCCAATGAACAAACAGCTCATACTGAGCAAATGGAAGAAGTGGAACAATAATTGAATGGGCGCATTTGTAGTAATTGTGTGAAACATCCTCATTTCTCTCAGCTAGTGTCATACTCATTCACATTCCAGACACACACAAACAGACAGGCTTGTGTCTCACACACCAGTGTATTCCTGCCTTTCACTTTCTCATTTCCCCCCTCAGCCCTGCCTGAGCCCCGATGGAAGTTGGAGGTCATTTGTGTTGGGAGGGGGAGAAAGAAGAGATGGAGAAAGAAGAGATACAGGTTCTTACCTCTGAGAATCTCACATAGCCTCTGACTTTATTTCACATCAATATTCAGCCTCGAGAACTGCCTTAAACATATAGTATATGTCCACTGAAACATATAATGAAAATGCCATCCATTGCATAATCTAGGGGTGAGTATTACCAGAGGGTGCAACCCTGTCACCGGGGTGGTGATATACTTATTTGCTCTTTCAAATATGTGGACGAAATGTAACTCTGGTGGGGTTGTCTTTTTAAATAGAAAATAAAATACTTGACTTAAAGGGCAATTCAACGTATAAAAAACAGGCTACTCTGATTTAAGTTTGCTTTAAGAAGTGACTTAAAATATGACAATGGCTCAACCTTATTCCCTGCATAGTGGTCACCATAAAAAAACACAACTTTAAAAACACAATGGATAGATGTATTTATGTAAGGATTAGATTTTTTAAAACTTTTTTCTTTAAGTCACTTTCACTTAATATAACGATTAATGCAATTTCAACTGAATCTCAAAAGTTTTTATTATTGTAACTCAGCTTTATAAGCCAGTTCAATGGTTCTGTAAATGCTATGAAGTCAATTCAACTTAACAGTGCAAGTTATGATTGCTCTAGAACTTTCCATGGGCTCTTAACATGGCAGTGGCGATGACTATTACTGCAGGGTGAACATAGTCAAGTATATTTGGTCTAGAAGTTGATTTTATTGGATACAATGCTTTTAACAGGGACATAACATTTTATAATGCTATACAGCAGGTGAACCAGCTGGTTTGTATTTGCCATTAACAAAAGAAGGATGTTAACCCGGGCAGATCGGCGATTGTCAAAAGCCAAGCGGCGGATTAGTATGTTATTTTAGTGATGAAGTATGCATGAATGTATGTATGTAGAGAAAAAAGAGAGATTTCATATAATCTAAAATCTGAAAGCCAACATTTTAAGAAGTTTTTGTTAAAAATGCGATCTTAATTTCATACCATTAATGAAACAAATTGTTCTTCTCATTTCCACAATCATCCTCGTAAATGTATGCTGCACATTCAATGCCAAGGAGTTCAATGAGTTTGCTTTCTGCTCAAGCAAACACACTTGCTCTTTATCATGTTTGCAATCTGCATTCTCTCTCCATCCCTCCCTCTCTCTAGACAGTCACATGTTCCCTGCCTCATCTTCATTTGGATCTCCTTGTTTGGAAATAAATCACATTCATAGAACACCTGAGCTGGCAGTGGAAGCCGGGCGGGATCAGGGTCCCATGTGGACCAACTCAAATAGGATTCAGTTCTTGTGCAAGGAACACACACACACACAAAGGTAATGGTCAATCAAATGTCCTCATGGGTCACACATACTAACTATAGGCCCCTGCACACAGACATATTCCGTCTCTATGTCACAGTTTCTTTGTTTTGTTTACCTCCCTCTATATCTCTATACTCGCCCCCCCCCCCATACACACACACACATTAACTGACAGCTCGAGACCCTCCAGGGTGGAATTGTTGGGAGGCCGAGGATTTGCATTTGTATTTTTCCAATATCTCCTCCGGACAGAGGATCATGGGCTTACAATGGGAGAGAAAGGAAGCCAGCAGGACTGCAGCAGACTGGCATTTGTTAAAAACATTCATCTCCTGTCATGTTGTTTCTTTTACCATTCGAGGGAGGGCTCTTCAACCTGTTGTCAGTGGCTGTGGGGAAGGACGTTTTTGTCCAAGGGATGATTGCACTACCAACTGCATACTGGGAGGAAAAACATGCAGTTCAAACCTGAGGTCACACACCTGAATATAGCTGTCCTTACCGGGAGCTCTGCAGAGACAAAAGGCTGCGGTGTGTTACTGCCAATGTCTAGACTCAAATCTCACACACGCTGGAATATCTGGTTTAGGAATAAGATCCTTAAAAAAGCATGACATTCTGTCTGCCGATTGATGGTCTGCAGAGCAAGTCATACCCGAGGAAAATCTAACTCAAAGATAGTCAATCAGATGAAGGTAAATTATGTAAATTCATTTAAAAAAAGGAATATTCCCATGACCATACAAATGACCGTGTAAAAGACACAAGGTCAGTCTCAGCACTTGTTTATTTGGTTCCCCATATTTCTGTATCGCAACATTTTAAACAACAATATCCGCTCTTGAATGACAATTGGAAGCATTCTAGGATCCGACACCACTATTTTCAGGATGACACTGTGTGTACAATACTGCTGATTGAATCAAAAACTAGAAAATTCCCTAATATTATCCTATTTCTTATTTAATTTCATCAGCTCCCTGTACATGCTGGATCAGACTTTGAGGTCCTATTCTTAACTTATAAAGTATTACACTGACTTGCACCATCCTTCTTATCACCTCTAGCAATGGCCTGCTCTGGCTCTACGATCTCAAAATGTCAGTCTCTTGACTATTACAACGGCAGGTAGATAAATCACCAGTAGCTAGGGACTTGCCTCTTGAAAATCCAAGAGGTAGCCTCTCAATCGATTCATTCCAACGTAAACTTAAAAAACATACATTTGCATCAGCCTACAACATCACTTAGTCTGCACTAAAATATTTAACTATACAGTATGTCTAACTCTTGTACACAATATTTGTTGTACAATTAGCAAATGCTGCTGCTTTTTTATTGTATGTATTGTACTTAATGTTTAATAATATCAACATGATTATATGAACAGCCTTTTGAGGGATGCCTTGTGATATTAAATACAGAGATGTTCATGCATGAGGACCACATTGATCTTAATCAACAGACAAAACATGTGTGCTGCATGCTCTATAGTGGAACAACCCTCCTGCTGTAACTAAGACAGGTATTAACATGCAAACACACACAAACAAACACACATGAATCATTTATGTCAAGGCTCTAGTCTACACAATAAAAGCACACTTTGCAGAGCCTGGCAGTTCAATTTACATTTACTGTGTGTGCATACTAAATAAAAATAACCAAGGTTTCAGAAACAGTATCTTACTCTCACAGTCCAGCTATGTAAATTACTTATACAGCACATTACTTTAGCTTGGCACCACAAATCCATCATACTGCGTTGCTACCAAATAATTTTGAAATTAAAAGTAACAATTCCAAATTACGCACATTCAGATACTTATGAGTAATGTTGAGAGCAAATGACAAAATGAGTTTGCATATTAGTTTCCAGATAACCTAAATCATCATTTTGTGCATTAAACTAGTACACATAGACGATGAAATTGGAAGTCCTGTGCGATTTACAGACTAAGACAACACATCTATTCATATTAAATGCAGGAACAAAGAGGAAAACTGGAAATATGTATCTTTTATTCTGGGGGTAGTAGATAAGGTAATCTCATTCATAGTTTGATTCTTGTGCAGAACAGAACGCTGCAGAGATAAATAGACTGTGGTCAGAAATGTACAAAGAGCAGCCAGGAGTTAAATAGGAATTTTACAGTTGGGAGATCTATTCTTGATTTTACATTGAGCTCTACTGGACTGATCTATTTTGTCTGGCACAGGTACCAGTGCTCAAACCCTGCTGTAGGTGCCAGAGCTCAGTAACAACTGGCCTTAATGCTGATGAAACTCCATTAAGTGACTAGTGTCAGCTTAAAGTAAGATGGTTTATTATGCCAATTAGAACTATAAGGGCTTTCAGTAAGGACTATGGATTTGTAAGTCTCCAATGGGAGACATTCATTGTTCCACAGTCTGTCTGCAGATTACTTGCTGACCTCTTCTAATTAAGTTTTGCCAATCAGATTCACAACACTAAGGTAACACTGACATGATCAGAGAATCAGGTTGGATGATTTGTAAAAAAAATACCAAAAAGGTGAAGGAATGTAAATACAGTACATTCAAAGATTGCCAAACCTACTTTAGGATAACAGGTTTTTGAAGCGGTTTGTGAAGTTTAACAATTTATTTGTGTAACAGTTGGAAATATGCAGTGGTGTTTAGTGTTAAATATTTATTTGTAAATCATTTTTAGTATAATCACGCAAATTCAGTTTTTTTGTATTTAATAATTCTGTGTTTTTGTATTTAATAATGATGTGTTTTGTATTAATTAAACGTTCAATACCTGACTAGGTCTATAACAAGTGGGAGGAACCTCCAGAATTTAGTCACTGTACTCAGGAGAGGTTGTGGGGACTTTCCCCTTCATATTGTGTCCCTCACGTTTCCTCTGCCCTTTTTGTAAATGCTCTACGTGAAAGGAGTCACTGTGAGGGATAACAAATGTAATACTTATTTGTTGTATTTTGTGAGATTGTCAGTGAATCAACGGAGATCGCCTCAACTGGCTCGGGTCTCATCCATCAACAACACAAAACACAACGCAGACACCGCTTGATGACACCGGTTTCATGTGTATACTTTTCCATCAGTAGCTTACATTTCACAGAATTTTGATATAATTTCTAAAGAAAGCATCAGTGAATGTTAGGCCAAATACTTTTTGAAAGCCCTTTTTTATTTTAACCACTTTTCCAATTCAGCCAACAACACTCAGATTTGAATGACCTCTGAACAAATCCAAAAGCACCTGCTTGAAGTTACAGCTCTTTGATGCACCTTATTCTTACTCTGAGGTTACACGTTAGTGGGTCTGCCTGCTTCTGCTTCATCCACATTGCAATGTTTTCTCTCCATGATACCATGACAACCACATTGAATGTGTGAAGGCATCAATAGACAATTCCCAAAATAGGATCACAATATAAACACTGAGGTATCAAAGATGAGGAGAGATGTATTATTCAAGCCTTCATAGGTAAGCTTATAATAATGTTAAAATCTGCTAAATATATACAGTGGGGCAAAAAAGTATTTAGTCAGCCACCAATTGTGCAAGTTCTCCCACTTAAAAAGATGAGGCCTGTAATTTTCATCCTAGGTATACCTCAACTATGAGAGACAGAATGAGAAACAAAAATCCAGAAAATCACATTGTCTGATTTTTAAAGAATTTATTTGCAAATTATGGTGGAAAATAAGTATTTGGTCAATAACAAAAGTTAATCTCAATACTTTGTTATACAGGACTGTCTCAGAAAATTAGAATATTGTGATAAAGTTCTTTATTTTCTGTAATGCAATTAAAAAAACAAAAATGTCATACATTCTGGATTCATTACAAATCAACTGAAATATTGCAAGCCTTTTATTATTTTAATATTGCTGATTATGGCATACAGCTTAAGAAAACTCAAAAATCCTATCTCAAAAAATTAGAATAGTTCCTCAGACCAAGTAAAAAAAAAAGATTTATAACAGCAAAACACAATCAAACATTTGAAAATGTCCATTAATGCACTCAGTACTTGGTTGGGAATCCTTTTGCACGGATTACTGCATCAATGCGGCGTGGCATGGAGGCAATCAG
>NW_011345620.1:0-2555 GCF_000735185.1 Notothenia coriiceps | reverse complement strand
CACACACACACACACACACACACACACACATACACACACACACACACACACACACACACACACACACACACACACACACACACACACACACACACACACACACACACGACACATATTAACATTACCTTAAGTGGAGCTCTATGAATGGAGCCAAACATCAGAGACACGCTGTGGCTGTTAGAAGCAAATTAGCAGGGCAAGGACTGATCGACAACACACAGATTCAGACATGTCCGACTGCATAATTGTGTTAACCGCTAACTATTTGTTGGAAATGGACAAACAGCCTTCTTATAGACCTATTTACTTGCACAGCTAACTTGTCAAATGAGTACCACTGCTGTGATGTCAGCTGATGAGCTGCTCCCCTCTCTCCCACTTCTTTCCATCTTTCTATGTATGCTTTGTTTCTTTATGTACGGTAGATCTTACTCAACCTCTTTTTCTTCCCTTTCTGTATTGCTGCCACTTAAGTGTCAAATAAGTGTTTCCAGATATATGCATTGCATTTGCATGGGAAAACATAACCTCTAAAGTTCTATTGTATGCAGACATTTAAATAGTGCGAAAATAGAGATTTGAAGTGGATGCATTTGCTCTCAGTGAACATACTTCCTTCAAATAATTGCATGAATTGAAAGTATTGCCCAATTTTCTTCTCCAAAATGGACCAATTATTCCCTAAAAATGTGTTTGTGATGGTCGTTCTGGTGGTCAAAAGCTCCTAAGGGTACCTTTTTAAATATGTTTGTTACTTAGTGAGGACATTCATATCACAGTAATTGGTCTGTGGTGCCACCACACAACCTTTATATAGGGAAACAAGATACTTTATGGATTACAATCAGCATGACAACAAGACATTATCAAACAATATAACTGTCATAATAAAGCACTAATGAGGCTTGTTGCTACATTTAAGTGGTGAAAGATGCAGAGAAAGTTGTGCGTGCAGTATTTTGGTCAGAACCTACTGGCTCTCGACGATGTGATGGCTCAAACTCAGATGACAAGTCAAACTTAGAACAGCATGCACTTTCACTGTCAGCTCAGGTTTGCAAGCAAAGGAATGAACTCTATATTTGACAGTTCATGCAATTCTTGATGGTAAGATTCTGTTTTCAGCCATTCCCAACATCCCAAAATCAAACCAAGGAACCGCTGTTTAATCAGATTGAACCATTTTCTTACCTTAAACCCAACCAATTCATTTCAGTTTCTCTCATCTTTCAAAAAAAACTTCACACAAACTCATGCAGTAAGCCGTTTTCTCTCTTGTTTCTCTTGTCTCTTACCGTGTGTTTTTTTTCTCATGAACCCCATGGCCCTCTCCCTCCCTCTGGCAATCCCCGTCCACTAATCCTCAGCACCATCGATTTCTTTCCATCAGAAGATCAAAAAAGCCACCCTTTGTTATCCTCTCTTCAACCTTTACCCGGGAGTTACCTAGTACACAGATTTTGGAGGTTATTATGGTTTTACGTCATTGCTAAAGAAAGCTCTAAAACACATAAACACTGAGTTAAAGTGACATCAGACATTGTCAGGGGGTTTCTCCAGTTACATGGGAAAGCCCTTACAGTCCGACAACGCCTCCTGCTTTATTAATGTGTATAAAGCATACTATTCCCAATGTACTATGTGGGATGTCGTGCCTAAGAGGCTATGCTGTTACATAATGATTCTACAAACACATGCATGCTCTCCTTCTGTTCGCAAGACTACATCACAGCAGCCTGTCAGCACTTACTTTACAAGTGTTTAAGGCGTGTACGTATGCAAATGATGCCATTATATATCCCTCGCTTTCCAACCCACACTTATGAGCATATTGTAAAGCCACATATAGCAGTGTGTACTCTTGTGTCATCTGACTATTTCGATCTAAGTCACATCAGCCTCACCCGATGTTGCATCCGGAGGACGGCATGATGGCAAAGAGGAAATTAAGGATTACATTTCAAGTCTACGTGTGTGTTTCCATTCATTTGCTGCCTACATCAGCTATAATACCTTAGAGACCACAGTGTGTTGCAGCATCAGCAACTCCTCTAAGCTATGCATTAGACACTCTATTCGAAACATTTAACGCTCACTAGAGATTTGATTTATTGATCTATCCCTAACTGGCTGTGACTTTTCAGAAGCCATGTTTCTGTATTTCTGTTGCGTACGTAGATATCGCCACAATGGACCAGTAACTACAGAATTGTTTTTATTATAATTTATAATATACGTTGACAGCCATAAAACAGGATAATTGGATTAGCATATTAAATGTAGTGTAATAAGAAACATTTAGCTATTGTTTTGTTTGCAATGTAGATTATTAACTTATTATTTGTTGAAATCTAAGTTATGTTCTGACAAGACCCTCATCAGAAAATATCTGTTGTTATAGTTTAACAGGATAATTTAACTTAATAGGATCACTGAACAGCACCTGTATGCCTCCTGAGACTTATTATAAAACACAGTCTACACACACACACACACACACACACACACACACACACACACACACACACACACACACACACACACACACACACACA
>NW_011345619.1:0-1975 GCF_000735185.1 Notothenia coriiceps | reverse complement strand
CTTCAGTATTAGTCGATTTTCTTTTGGACGAATCCTCCGGGCCAGTCGTTACAATGGTGGGGCCAGTGATAATATAATGCCAGTGGCATTTTACCCTTAATGTCTACCTCTGCGGTAAGTCACGAGCACCGCGGTGGGCCGGCGGTACCGAAGTGGGCCGGTCGAGAGTCCCGGGCTGATTTGTAGTCCCAGTCCGCCCCTGCCTGCAGACGTCGATGTGTCCCATTATCATTCATATCACATCGTATCACATCGTAATGTATCATATATTTCCTTATCTGAGTCAGCTTCTTGAGCCGTTTCTGGCCGTGCAACACTCAAAGTGTCACATACTGTATGCAGAAGTATTATTTTAAGCAACACATTAAGTTGACGAAACACTTGAGTCAAATGTAATTAAAGTCAGATCCACTCGTGTCTTAGTGATATCATAAACCTGTTAATGTCCACATTCAAACACTTTTTCTTTTACCAGCTGTATTCACCTTGCAGGTGCAGCTATGTGGCTTTTATCCTGGATAAAGTGTTTAAGTCATGGATGTTTAAAGTTTAACGTCTTCATATTTGTCTAATATTAAAGTTGACTTTTCATTCAGGAAGTATGACGCTGCGCTGTCAGTAAACTTGTCCATGTTTGTGATTGGTCGATTGCTCCAAATACCATATCATGTGAACGCGCACCTAACTAGATAGGACACGGCTGGCTTGAGCGATCCACTTGATAACCCGCGTCGTAGGACCGTTTAGCGAGAGCGCGTATGTTTTGGATTAGGCCAACCAGCTAACTCAAACATATCCAGGTTATGTTGAACCGGCTTCGTTGTACAGGCCTCTGGTGCAGATGGTGCCCAAAGGATAAACCTCTGAATATCGTTTAAGTTACTGGATTTGTTTTCTTAATAGACATTCATGTTTTTAATTGCTATAATCCTGGCAACAGAAAACAATAAACGAGTCAAAGGGCGAGGAACAAACATAGCATTGTTTGCATAAAGGTTTGGCCATAGGTGTAAGCACACACAGTTTTCCTATGAAATAAGGGACAATACTGACATTGTGGTTCATTCACTTTCAGTTTTACCATAAAAGAAGTTCACAAAGCCTTGTTGCTGTAGCACCATATACCCTGTAAATACTGAATAATACAGCTTTTTCCCTATTCACAAAAGATAAGACAAGATAAGATCTTTAATTTGTCATTGTACAAGTACAACAAAATTACAATATGAACTCAAGGTGCCAATGCGCAACAACAAGACAATATAAAAACAACAAGACAGTATAAAAACAAGAAATGGGACTTAAATAGACATGATAGGGAATATGTACATAAATAAATAATAAATTAAATTGCACTATTCTCCTCGTATTGCACGGAAGGCTTATATAATTTAAATATTAGCAGCGTTTAGTGCACATATGGCCCTGGGAAAAAAACTGAATTTGAGTCTGTTTGTCCGGGAAGACATGGTACGGAAGCGCCTGCCTGAGCGCAGCCGTACAAAATGCTTGTTACCCGGGTGGGGTGTATCCTTGAGGATTTTGACTGCCTTCTTAAGGCAACGAGAGCTGTAAGTACCTCCAGGGAGGGGAGAGGGCACCCGATGATCTTCTGGGCTGAGTTGACGACCCTTTGGAGCGCACCCCTCTCTGCGGCTGTGCAGCTGAGGAACCACACGCAGATGCAGTAGGTGAGGATGCTTTCCATGGCGCTGGGGTAGAAGGACACAAGCAGGTCCTGTCTGAGGTGGTGATCCTGAGTATTCTCGGGAAGTAGAGTCTCTGCTGTGTCTTCTTGACGGTTGCCGTGGTGTTGGTCCTCCAGGACAGGTCCTCCGCCAGGTGAACGCCTAGGAATTTGATCACTGAGACTCTCTCCACACAGCCTCCATCAATGTACAGGGGCTGCATGTCGGTCTTCTTCCTCCTAAAGTCAATGATAATTTCCTGGGTTTTCAGCTTGTTCAGCTGCAGG
>NW_011345618.1:0-230 GCF_000735185.1 Notothenia coriiceps | reverse complement strand
TTATTTTTTTTTTTTATACCCCAAATCAGCACTTTTGAAACAGGAAGTGAAATAGAGGGATATGAGGCATGGCTAGAATGGGTGATCTGTTTGGTATTTTGAGCAAAACACTTCATAGACATGTTTTTTATATATTGTATATATCTGAGACCTATGCTATTGCCTAAAAATAGCATGATAGGTGACCTTTAAATTCATACCTCGGGACTTTAAATTATTATTATTTATTA
>NW_011345617.1:0-2327 GCF_000735185.1 Notothenia coriiceps | reverse complement strand
TATTTATATAGCGCTTTTCACGACTCAAAGACGCTTTACAATATGAGGGAGGGTAGACAAACAAGGACAGGCAAACAAGTAAGTATAGTAAAATAAATAAAAAGGCAGTCAAGAGGAAATTGATTGAGAGGAGGGGGGCTTATGGGTAGGCAGAGTTGAAAAGATGTGTTTTGAGGCGGGACTGAAAGACTGTGAGGGACTCAGAGTCACGGAGATCTTGGGGGAGGGAGTTCCAGAGCCTAGGAGCTGCCACTGAGAAGGCTCTGTCCCCAAAGCTGCAGAGTGTGGATGTGGGAATGGATAGGAGTCCGGCTGCGGTGGATCTGAGGGACCGTGGGGGTTGATAAGGAGTGAGAAGGTTTGTGAGATAAGGGGGGGCCAAATGGTGGAGTGCTTTGTAGGTATTTCATTAGGTATTGGTAGGCTTTTAGTGTTGTATGTAAATACCATGTCAACAGTCAAGAGTTAGATCCAAGATGGAGTGGGATTTAGGTTCAGATATAGCTGAACTACATGATTGTACTCACGGTATCTGTCAATGAGTAGCATCACCAACATCCTTAAGCCATTAAGAAAACTGATATTAAATAAACACTCATCTGAAAAGCACCAAACCTCAGTGTGAACGCCTCGATTAAACAACACATTTTCCTGTTTCTCTCCATAGGTGACAAATGACTTGATTCCGATGTGGTCTATGTACACATGAGTTGATTGCTTGAATATAAAATATAAGTTACCCTAACCCAAAAGTAAACAGTAACAACAAGCTTAAAACTAATGACACAGAGTAGCTTCAAAGCACAGCAGGATGGTTACTTCTTCTTCTTCTGTGGTTTCTAATCAAAGTCACTTGATGGCATATTTGGGTGAATTGCAAAAGAGATTCTTGATCCCTCTGAGGAACGTGGTGTAAGAGCCCTGTTACAAACCACATCTGCAATACAAGATTAACTCGTTTAAAACACTCCACTGATGTGTCATTGTGTGCCTGTCCGACCAGTGTTCGAGTCTTACAAACCCACTAACAAACATACCAACAACATGATATACACTTAAAATGCCTATTCCTTTCTGGTGAAGTCAAGTACCGGAAAAACTCATTTTAACAACTTGATTTATGTTAGAAAACACTTTAAAAAGTTTGCAAGAAGGCCTCAAAATACTTGAAAAACTCCGCAGAACAAGCGAACCAAGAAGAAACACAATTTGTAACTTTGCTTTGAATAATTTGAAAGAAGTAATTCATGCAGAAAAAGCAATGAGTAACAGCGTCAGTTACTCACACACCTCTCTCTTTCTCCCAGTGTTAGTCATCCATTGCAGGGCCATTCAATTCAAATCCTCTTTTCAAGCCGTTCATTCATCCTCAACCGGCTCACACACTCTTATCTGCTCCCTTTCTGTCTCCTGTGAGTGTGTGAAGCGACGGAGAGCAGGAGGCCACACCCAACATGTTGATCAGATTAGAGGGCTGCCATAACTCCAGACCTCCTCCTCCTCCTCCTCCCTCTTTTCCTTCCCTTCATCTCTCTCCACCCGCCAACTCCAAACCTCATCCTCTCCTCCCTTCAGCTACTGAAGTGCATACACTGGAAAAGCTTTAATGTAGGAAGAATGGAAAGGAGGCAGAAAGGAAGCACCAGGAGGGTCAGGGAAGTGTCATTTCTGATCAACCATTCAAATCAAAGTTCAGGACATTTCTATATCTGACTTTTATTAGTTCAGTTTGATGAGTTTTCTTTTTAGATTAAAAACAGACTTTCATGATTTTTCGTTCATCTTAAAAAAAAACGTTGTATAGGAATATAGTCAATTGACTCTGTATATGTACTTGTATGACATTTTGTTTCTATTATTTTTTGGGATTATATTTTTATTCCAGCCCCTGTAAATGTCTTAAAGGGGACCTATCATGCAAAATGCACTTTTTGATGTCTTTTATACATAAACATGTGTCCCCGGTGTGTCGGGGAAATCACGCAAAATCAGAAAATAAAACCCTCTCTCTTTTCCTCCGTACCCAAATCTCTAAAAACGGGGGAACAACGGAGCTGATCCAGATTTGCGTCCGATATGACGTAATATCTGAAATGTGGACCCACGGCCCTATCAGAAACGTTGCTATCAGAAACAATGCCCGACTGTTTTGGACGTAATATGGTCGGTGTTTACATTAGCATCGCTAACACTCAGAGCTAACCTGTACTGGAGAGCATGTGTGTGAAGAAGCAGGAAGTAAAAAGGAACTCACCTTGTGGTATAACCGGCAAGAGAGAAAGCCTTTGAGCTCCATACTGTTTCAGAAATAATCCTTGATAATCCAT
>NW_011345616.1:0-2734 GCF_000735185.1 Notothenia coriiceps | reverse complement strand
CTGTTTTTTTATTTTTATCACAGTCTTGGATATGTCAAAGATTAGCAACAACATTGATTTTGGTTGATTAGTTTTTGCACAGAATCAGATTAAACAAAAAACTCACACATTAGCCACTCGTGTCCCATCCACTCCCATTATAACCACATATTTTGATCTCTCCGCCATACCGGTATAAAATCATGCATTTTGTAATGTCAGGGTTTTATATTGGAGGAAAATAGTTCAATTTGTCCTTTTTACTGTTTATCACCAGATGTGACATTTTACCATTGAATTACATGCTTGTCATTTCTTGGTTTCTTTGCCTGTTGTATAATGGGGCCCTGACAGCCATTGGAATACATGTATGCAACTAATATGATGTAGGTGTGTTGGTATGGATGTGGAAGAGTGGTATCAGCTGAGAAATGTGTGTGTGTGTGTGTGTGTGTGTGTGTGTGTGTGTGTGTGTGTGTGTGTGTGTGTGTGCGTGCGCATGTGTGTGTGTGTGTGTGTGTGTGTGTGTGTGTGTGTGTGTGTGTGTGTGTGTGTGTGTGAGAATGAGACAGGAGTAAGTGTGTCTTTGAGGAAAACAGATGTATGATCTTGACCCAGCTTGACCTCGATGTTTTGAATTGTTTGGAACTTCAAAGTCCTTTTGATAATGTCAAACAGACATACACAGCGATACATACACTCCTTGAAGTAAATAAAAACACCTGGCAGCTTGTTTCTGCAGCACAGGAATGATTTGACTGCTTTATGTAACATCTTCACAGTTGTGCTCAGAGTCAAAGCGGGCACTCTGTCTGAGTGTTTTGCTGGAACTGGAGGACAGTTGGCTCTCTTTGGAGGAGATTTGAGGTGTCATGAAACAGATTTAGTAAATCTGGTTCAGCCCAAGTCATGGGCTAAACGCTGGGACCTTTCATTTACTCTTTCCCTGTCACACAGTGCTCTGACCTCTGATGGTGGTGTCCACTCCAAGAGTAGAGATATTGATAAGGATGTGTGTGTGTGTGTATTCTAGGAACAGATGTGTGTTGACCCAGAGGTAAGTGTCACAGCTTCCTGCACCACACTCTCACAGCTTGCCCCTGATGACTCGGCCGTGCGTTTTTCCTTTCCCTTCTCCGTTATGTAACACTTTCATCATGTGTCCCTCGCCTCCCAAAGCTCTCTCTGGAGATTTTGGTTCCTCACTGTGTTGCCCATCTGCTGACGTCCCTTGCAAGTCTGTCCGGGTGATAGGCCACAGAGACGAATGGACCACAGCGTAACGGGTACCAGTTTCCCCTCGAAATTAGGGTTTACTTATTTTTTCAATTGGAATCCTGTCCCACTTAAGTCAAAAGCCAGATTTAAGTGTATTTTTTTTCTAGTAGGAAAGAGGCTTTGCATTTCAGATAAAACGTGCTGGAGGTAGATTTAAGATTCTTACAACAATGTAGAAATACTTTTAATTTAAAGTACTTCACTCAAAGATTAATTTAAGTAAAGTATGAAACATGGCATTCATGCACACAGGTTTTTATTTATATCATTTGTCCAAGTTTTGTGATTTTGGAAAACTATTTTTAATTGGATTTACCTTCTATATAAGAAATTGTCCCTGTCAGTCTGTTCTGAGGATTATTAAGTAGGAATCTGTAGGAATACTACATTTTTAAATGTCAGTTTTCAAAATAAATTGTCCATTGACCTCCATTAAACAGACAGAAGACATGGTATTGGTGTCGTAAAACCCCAAAACCTATCTGCTAATAATAAAAATCTTTGTTGTAATTTGAGCAAACTGGCCTTTTAATTGTGCAGATGGCCAAGGTGGTACTAAGTAAAACTATTCTACTGAATGTATATTAGTAAAGTTTGATACGTTTAGTTGGATATGTAAAAACATGTCCTTATAAAACCTAGCTTTTATCACTCTGTCGCTCTCGGTGCTATGAGTAGGTCTGTTGTAAAGGAATAATGTCGTGCGTGTTAATTCCATTTTTCTGTTGGAGCCAGGCCATTATAATTCTCCCATTTTGTGCAGCCAAACCGCGGGAAGTTATTTGGATTCACACACACACACACACACACACACACCCACCCACAGACACACACTAATACGGCATCACAGCGGAGGGAGCCAAATCTGGTCAGCAACATAAATCACACACCCCTCACTTGGCTTTATTTTACGCGCATGGACAGTGCGGACGGGTTGGGCACCTTCTTGGTTTGTTGGCCGCTGGAGGTCAGATTGAACGGTGTGTGTGTGTAGAACAACAGATGCCGCACCGAGAAATAAGCCTTTAATACCCACAGGACTCAGGAGAGGGTAACTACACTCAACTCACAATACTACAGACTTAAGTGAAACGCTTCTCGCAACTCATCCGTGTCTCGGTGTCGCGTTTCCTTGAGGAATATTTCACTTTTACGCACAAAAAGGCGCTCAAAGAAGGCTGTTTTTGCTGAGTTAAACGGCGTCCTCGGACACATCCACCTGTTTCAGAGGTAAACTCTGTCTCATGGATTACTTGTCCATGTCTCTTTTTCTGGAACCGGTTGAACGATAATCTGAGCTGGTCGGTACATCCGTGGGATAACACCAGTGGACCCCTTTAGCCACCATGCCACCCAAGAAAAAGGTAAACACAATGGAATATTCTGGATGATTTGCCTGTGTGTGCCTGTGTGTGCGTGCATGTGTGTGTGTGCCTGTGTGTGCCTGTGTGTGCTTGCTTGTGTGTGTGCCTGTGTG
>NW_011345615.1:0-2804 GCF_000735185.1 Notothenia coriiceps | reverse complement strand
CACACACACACACACACACACACACACACACACACACACACACACACACACACACACACACACACACACACACTTCCCCCTCATGTATTCCGACCTTGAAACCCGGGGTTCTCCCCCTTGTTTGGGGCACCAGTGGAGGCAGCGACTAATGTCAATAACATTTATCACATGTTTCTGACCTGGACTGTTTTGGAGTTTATTTTCTTCACATTATCTACAGATAACTTGGTAATATCAGTGGACTTTCTGTAGCCACTATTATCCTGTATTAAGATAATGTCATTTTAACAGCCTTCTACAGAATGAAGCATGCATTTTATGTACAAAAACAGACTATATATTTACATTAGTAAATCCCTTTGGATCCCCAATCTCTCTGACACTGGGACAACACAACATGTGCAGGGCATGATCCTATGTACAACACATGCATTTTTAAACACACTGCACCCCCCCCCACACACACACACACACACACACACACACACACACACACACACACACACACACACACACTCTTCCCCCTCGTGTATTCCCACCTTGAATCCCGGTTTTCTGCCCCTCTTTTTGGGCACTTTGAGTGGAGGCAGCGAATCGGGGTAGCGGCTTGTTGTGAAGTCCATCTTGGCGTTGTTCCGGAGGGGGGGTCGGCCTCTCTTTCTGCCCGGGATCTTGCCCCCCTGGCTGGGGAGAAAGGAGGGAGACACTGCAGCCGATTGCATCTCTCTGTCGTCTGGGTTCTGAGCCGCTGCTGCAGGAACACTCATCTGGAGACAAAGAGAGCCGAGCTGCAGAAAACATCATGCTACTCCGCGATATCACACACACAGCTATTAGCTTCATCATAGCATGCATTAGCTTCACACACACAGGGAACTGAGCTACATACATGCTAAACAATAATGCACCCCGATGCTCCTCCTCTGTATATAAAACAGAGCATGCATTAGCTTCCTTTACAGACAGAAAGGCTGAAGAACCACTGATGCTACTCCTCTGTATATACCACGCCATGCATTAGCTTCCTTTAAAGACCGACATACTCAAACACAATGCCCCTGATGCTCCTCTATAACACACCATGCATTAGCACCATGTTTAAAGGGAACTAAGCTACATAAATGCTAAGCAATAATGCACACTCCTCCTCACAGAGCCTCATGCACAGACAGACAGATGCAACAGAACAATGCCCTCTCCTCCTGTCAGCAACACAGCATCATTTACAGAGAGGAGCAATGCAGCATTTAGCAGAGCAGCATCACAACACAAAGGCAGCCATGAGGAGGAGGAAGAGGATGAAGAGGAGGGTGATGAAGAGAAGGAGGGTTATTTCTCTTTCTTGTTGTACCTGCTGTCTTCTGTAGTGAAAGCAAAGAGCCGAGCCCTTTAGTTTGGATGACACAGAAACTACAGAGCTGCTTTCCTGCAGACAGCCATCCTCCGCTGCTCTCCGGCTGCAGATTCTCATTAGACTAATGCATTCAGCAGGGAGAGGGGGGTGGGGGGGGCTTCACCATGGAGACCCAGCTATGAATTACCATTACGATGACAGCTTCCACCCTAATCTGTAAAAACCAGGAGAGCAGGAGAAGGAGAAACACATCTCTCATGCAGGACGAGTGGATTTTTAATACAGGATGCCATATTTTAAATACCAGAAAATGCAGCTTTAAGATGCTTCTGTTTAATTTCCCTTTGACACCTAAAAAAACGGTCTCTTTTGTGCCTAAACATTTCTTTATTTATACCTCAAAACGGCTTATTTAATACATGTGAACCGTCTCTTTTCTGCCTAAAGATTTTAACTACAAATTCATTAATTGATACCTGAAAAACTGTCTCTTAAATGCCTAAAAATGTCTTTATTTATACCTGAAAAACTGTCTCTTAAATACATGCAAATAACCTATATTTAATGCTTATACATTTCTTTATTTATACCTGAACAGTATTTATTTAATACATGCAAACTGCCTCTTTTATATACAATAAAGATTTACTGGAAAATTGTCTCTTTTTTTTAAGGAGATATCTCAACGTGTTCACAGACAGTAACATGCAGCAGGGCACACTGTCAATATGAACGTGTGTGTGTGTGTGTGTGTGTGTGTGTGTGTGTGTGTGTGTGTGTGTGTGTGTGTGTGTGTGTGTGTGTGTGTGTGTGTGTGTGTGTGTGTGTGTGTGTGTGTGTGTGTGTGTGTGTGTGTGTGTGTGCGTGTGCGTGCGTGCGTGTGTGTGTGTGTGTGTGTGTGTGTGTGTGTGTGTGTGTGTGTGTGTGTGTGTGTGTGTGTGTGTGTGTGTATGTGTGTGTATGTGTGTGTGTGCGTGCGTGCGTGCGTGTGTGTGTGTGTGTGTGTGTGTGTGTGTGTGTATGTGTGTGTGCGTGTGTGCGTGGTGTGTTGTGCGTGGGGTGTGTGTGTGTGTGTGTGTGTGTGTGTGTGTGTGTGTGTGTGTGTGTGTGTGTGTGTGTGTGTGTGTGTGTGTGTGTGTGTGTGTGTGTGTGTGTGTGTGTGTGTGTGTGTGTGTGTGTGTGTGTGTGTGTGTGTGTGTGTGTGTGTGTGTGTGTGTGTGTGTGTGTGTGTGTGTGTGTGACAATTAAATAGGTGTGTGTGTGTGTGTGTGTGTGTGTGTGTGTGTGTGTGTGTGTGTGTGTGTGTGTGTGTGTGTGTGTGTGTGTGTGTGTGTGTGTGTGTGTGTGTGTGTGTGTGTGTGTGTGCGCGTGAGTGTGTGTGTGTAAGTGTGTGTGTGTGTGTGTGTGTGTGTGTGTGTGTGTGACAATTAAATAGCCATAAAATAGATAT
>NW_011345614.1:0-3900 GCF_000735185.1 Notothenia coriiceps | reverse complement strand
CTTCTTTGTACGATGATACACACTGCTGAAACACACGTATTAAACGCTGAACACACACACTGCTGATACACACACTGCTGATACACACTGCTGATACACACTGCTGATACACACTGCTGATACACACTGCTGCTGATACACACTGCTGATACACACTGCTGAAACACGCTGCTGATACACACTGCTGATACACACTGCTGATACACAGCTGCTGATACACACTGCTGATACACACTGCTGATACACACTGCTGATACACACTGCTGATACACACTGCTTTATAATGCTTGTGTTTCTGTTTCAGGTCGGTGGAGCGTTCGGGTTGCGCTGCAGCAGCGAGACGGACATGTCCTCCGCCATGTCGCGCCACGACGACGCCGGGCTGCTATTGGACCTCCTGAACCTGAGGTCCCGCCCCCGCTCGCCCCTCAACAACTCCCAAAATGCTTTGGGGCGTTCGGGAAGCTTACGACGCTCCAGAAACTCTCCGTCCAGTTCGCCTTTTCTCACTGCAGACCGTGAGCTTAGCACGTTACTCGGGATGACCAACGAACAGAAAGAGGCAGCTTTTCCATCAGTTTTCCCCGAAATTAGAAGTCCAGGATTCTCCCTTAAGACATCCAACTTCCCCCAAGACCAGCAGCCTCAAGCGGGGAAACCGCAAACCGCCTCCTCGCCTCCGAAAAGTGCACAAAACGCCAACTATACAACCGCCAATTACCTCAGCTTTGATGCTACCCAGACTCGAGTAAACAAAGTCGAATCTACCTCCGATCCGAACCAGCAATCCGACCACAACAACAACGGCAAACATCGACAAGTCCTTGGGGCGCATTCAGAGTTTCGTGGTGGTTTTGAAGGGGAACTTGCAAAGAACGAACTGGATTTTCCTGATCGCAGTGACGACAAGTTTGATCGCTCTTTGGCAAACATGTCTGTCGTTTTAGAAAAATGCAAATTGGTGCCTGAACTGAGATTGTTCGACACGGGGACCCAAAACAACACGAGTGGTGTCCAGGACGATGTGATCCCAGACCAGAAGAACTCCCAGAAATTGGAAAATTCTTCGTTACAAAGAGAGGAAGAGGAGGGTCGAGAGGATACGGTGGTGGTTTGGTGCGTGACGGGTGTTTGTGAGGCGGCCGATGAACCAACCAACGCTGAAAACGCACAAACGGATCAATCTAGAAGCGAAAAACAACCTTCTTCTTACCCAGCCAATCAAACGCCTTCTGTAGCTCAGTCGGCCAATGAGAAGCCAGTGCCTGAACCCATCAGCAGCCAACCGGTGCCTGCCTCACATCCGGCCTCTTCCCCTAGGTGGCGCCCAACAGATAGCGCCACCAATAAAGTGCCTGCTATCGAAGCCAACGAGAAGAGAAAAGTGGAGTCAAAGGCAAAGTCAGGAAAGGCAGAATCGGGGAATTATTCATCCAATAGGAACCTCCCTACCTCTAAAACTCGACCAGTTGAGATCAAACAAACCACAAACTCCAACAAATCTAATCCGGTTCGAACCCTCACGAACTCCGAGAACTTCAGCATGAGACGAGTTGTGCCGATCTCAAGGACCAAACGTCAAGAGAAACCGTCCAGTTTGACCAATCTCAAAAGCTCTTCTTTCTGGAAACCATCGACCGCGCCTTCTTCCCGTCGGACGAGCGTTGATCAAAAGGAACAGAAAGACCAGAAGGTTTCTCGAGATCTTCAGAACCAGGACTTGCAAAGGAAACCGTCCAATTTGACCAACATAAAAAGCTCTTCTTTCCGGAAACCCTCGACCGCGCCTTCCTCCCGCCGAACAAGCGTTGACCAGAAAGACCACAAAGACCACAAAGTTTCCAGAGACCCCCAGAACCAGAACTTGCCAAGAAAGCAACCGTCCATCCGAAAACCATTGGCTAAACCCAAAGCTCCTCCAGAAGAAAAGATGTGTCGCTCAACTCTTCGAGCGCTTTCTCAAGCAAGTGGTAGCATCAGTGCTCCGGTTACTCCTTTGCACAAACCCGCCACTTCTTCTTCTTCGTCGCTGTTTCCAGGATTTGCTCGAAACACCGCCTCCTCTTCCTTCAGACAAACACCGTCTCCATCGCCTTTCTCTAGAACTGGATCTTTAAGAGTTTCCGCCACTTCTGGATCTTCAGATTCCCTCAAACCGTCCACCTCTTCGTCTCCTTTAAAGAGGTTTCAGAGCATCAGGGCGCCAATTCGCGACTCGGTATCGCCCCCTAAAGGCCATCGGAGGAACCACAGCGGCACTTTCTCAGAGAAGTCGACGTACTCAAGAGACTCGGGGAAATCAAGCAAACCGACCTGGAGATAACATATGCTAATAATAGGAGTCAGAAGTGGCTACGTTCACATGCACAATAATATTTCTAAATTCAAAAAACGACAATATTCAGCATTGGATACGTGAAGGTGAATAGGGTAATAAAAAAAAAATACTTTTAGATATCAGCATGAAACTTCCCTGGTTGGTTGCTTACATTAAGGATATCATTTTTTGTATTACAAGTTTTCTGAAATTTGATATTTGAATATGCAAATGAGGCATTCACTCGTAAAATATGGGCTTATTTCATACATTCCCAGAACAGAAACGTGAGCATCGGATAAAATGGAGTTCAAAATTCTTTTTTCATTTTGTCGACATATTAGAGTCAATGGATTCAACCGAGGGAGTCTCTTGGTATCACTAAACAATTAGAAAACCCTGCAGTAAAAGTGTATTTTTTTCACATTTGTATTAATTTCATAAAAAAAGTTAAAATATTTGGTCCTAATAATTCTGCGGGAAGATTCAAAGGCAAGTCGAACATTTCAGATAAAGAAATTCAATATAATTCAAGAAAAAGGTCCAAAGTCTGGAGTATTTTGTGCATGTAAGCAAAGCCACTTCTTCTGTCCTTCGTTACATTTCAATATGAAGCACAAACACCAATAATGCTGCTTAGATTATCCTTTTTATACAACAATTATTAAAAAACAACCAGCCACATAACCACTCATTTCTCCTTTGGCATATTAAGGAATGGAAATAAATGTCTGCATCCATAAATGTATAATGAGATTTAAAAAGTTTCTGGTGACTGAATCCCAGCTGTGTTTCGTCCTGATTAAAAACCCTTACTTTAACGTCTTAAACTTTGATTATGCACTTTTAACTTCAGCTCAGAAATCTGTATAAATGTGGCCTGATTTAAATAGTAAGAGTATTTTTAATTAAATTAAAATGTTAAATCACTGAAAATCATGAAGGGGATATTTAATGTTCCTCCGACAGTGTCTGGGTGCCAAGTTTGTTTATATGATGATATTTGTATGTTTATGTACTTATTTATGTACGTATGAAGCTGACATATAAATATATCATCTATGTACTAATTAATAAAGTGTTATTCCTTAAACACGCTCTTTGTTTCTGTTCACCAGAGATCGTTTAAAAAATGTGTGATGTTGTATTTTTTTACATATATTTTGTTTTTGTTTACATTTAATCCGATTATTAACACTGTATAATGAAGCCTTTTTGCTACATGTAAAGATATCACAACGTTTAAACAAATCATATAAGTGTATAAAGAAAAGTAGTAAAAAATACTAGAAGTAATAATAGTAGAAGGCGCCTAGCAACCAGCAGGGGGCGACATTGCACAAATTATCTCCTTGCTGTGAATGACACACATACACAGACACACACACATAGACATACACACTAACACATCCGCACATACACTTACACGTACATACATACACATACATACACACATACGCACACATGCACACACATGCACACACACACACACACACACACACACACACACATTGTTATTTTATTATTTTTCTATAAATCATATACGTGTAGGCTGTAGGGCTACTAACTGTAATTATTATTTT